>NC_142373.1:3600850-3718350 GCF_059441005.1 Hippichthys cyanospilos
TGTTGTTTTGGCTCATATGCAAATACACCAGTGAGAAAATCCAAATGTTCCAGACAACATATTTATAAGATTTTTCTTTCTTTTGCTCTTTTTTTTTTTTTTTAGTTTTTTCAAGGTAATTAGGTTTATAAGAATAGTAACATTTCCTTCAATGTTTCAGTTTTCAGCTTTGAAAGTCAAGCCCCAAAAAAGGGTGGTCCCCAACACAAGCTGTTCTGAACAGGACTGATGTCAAATGTCAACCGACTATAAAATGTCAATTGTTTCACTTGGACAAACCCAAAAGATCTGCTGTTAGGAACTCAGATTGCGAAAGCTCCAAAGCAACTAATAACCCGTGGATTCCACCTTACGCATGCAATGAAGTGATAGCCAAGCAAACTTTCCACATGTGGAGCTTGGTTTGTTTTCGGAAGATTAGAAACCTTTTATTTTTTTTAATAAATCACGCGAGTTGATTATCCCCGCGCATTTGTAGTTTAACTTTCCAAGGAACGTATGACTGGCGGACCGGGGACACACGCAGTGGGCGTAGGTGTGAGAAGTTGCTGCAGAAGCGCACCACGGTGCTGTTGCAATGCAGTAGCCTTAAAAAGGGCTTTTCGGGTATCTGACAGCGACTGTAACACAGGTCGCATTCACGGTGAAGCCGTGACAGAACAGTGACAGAACAGCTCATGGTCAAATCTTTTTTTTTCTTTCAGCGCGACTCTCTCTCTCCGTGGAGTTCTTTGTATCCGGATGTAGACCATATTCTTGTTCCTGTTTGGTGCTTTCTGAACTTTGGAATTGACCACGGCGGACAGTGGCAGACCAATCTTTTCAAGTCTTGCATAAAGTTACCGTACCACAGTGGACACGTGGCATGTGGAACTGCTCTCATTCATTAACATGGCTGCGGACCCGCAATGCAGTATGTGGAATCACCGGGTAAATTTCACAGCTGTCATCAGTCATGGGTTCATCAAATTTCAAATTTCAGGTGAACCCTATCCAACACTTTACTTCCAGGGGCAATAAAGAACAAATGCTGGCCATGGCCAACATTTTTTGGCTTCATTATATTTTTTTCACTATTTAAGGATCTACTTACTTCTAAGCTCAATTTATGATTTAGCACAGGTGTGTGATTTGGGTAGACTCATGTATATTGTGCATGAAGACTGACTGACAAAATATATCCGATCTGTCCACTTGAATTGCAGACATGTTGGCAAATATCCTATTCATATCTGATTTTCTTCAGGACATCTGATTCCATGCATGTTTATCAGAACCAGGCCACATAGCACCAGCAGCCTGTTTGATAGTATCTCTGTCCTTCCGTTCTTCCTTCCATTCTTGCTAACCATGGCCACTCCTCATTCCACCGGTTACTAAAACAGCAGCAACGTCTGACCTATTTAAAGCTGCACTCACACTGCTTGGCTGTCGCCTACGAAGGGGCGCCCAAGTGCCAAAAGCTTACACATGATTCCAAAATCAGACACACATGCTCTGGGTGGAGAATCACAGTGACAGGCAGGTTTTGGATGGTGATGACTGCCAAAGTTAGCGCTATGAAAACAACAAGTGGCCCACACTGAGGTTTTGTAATTGAACATTTAATGTATGTTAAATGCAATTGTTTCATACTCACATGACTAGTAAAAACAAATAAAATTAAAACAATAAAAACACTGTCTACTGCAAACTACTGTCTTGGCTTAACTTGCCTTGGTCCCATTTCAAAATGACAACTGAGAAAGACCAAGCAGCATTGAACGCATTAGATTGAATGAGGCATGCCAACAAACAGCAATAATGGAGGCTGATGTTCTCCTGTATCTCGTTCCCTTTTACAGCCAAATCTGATCGATTATTTAACTAATTATGTGCTCTTCTCCTTGCCACACTTAAAACAGTGAACACAGAGAGAGCTTTCTTCTGTTAAACTAAGATTTGCCTGTGTGGTTGACTTCGTGAACACATTCACGATGGATGCTTCTAACGATGTGGCCAATGTAAACTGTCAGCTTCATGCTGTTAAATTTAACAACATTTAATTATGGGAAATTAGTTTTGTGGAATGAACTGCTCATGAAGGTAAATACTTTTCCCGTTAGACAACGCTTCTGGTTTCGAACAGGAAATTTAGAGAAGAAACAAGAATGCAACATTCACTTAGAAACATTTTGAACAATGATATGGATCACATTCTATAACACATTCTTAAGACAAAGGGGACAACTGTATTTCTTTTTGCCAGCAAGCAACAGTTTACACAAAAAAGATGACACAGTTTTTTTTTTTTGGTGATTTGGTGAAATGACATTTGAGTGGTGAAAACCCACACATCTGAAAAATCTCTACTTATAGCACTGACATTCCCATAGCTGCATTTAGTCTGCAGATCAAAGTGCCAAATTACAGCTTAGAAAATGTCTGTGATGTTACCCATATCCAATATTACTGTGTGGTACGAAAAAGCCTTTAACCCAAGTTTTGGATTAAGAGCAAGGCAAAATGAAATTAATTTGTTGCATAGGCAAATTGCACTTTTGTAAACTTCACACATAAATACATTCTGTGTCTTATCACCACTCATCTTCAAACATATCATTTGTAAACCCAGCTAAAATTTGAAAAAAACAGATATTTATTGTTAACATTAAGCACAATCCGTGGAATAGTCCTCCTTAAAATACATTAACTCTGTTTTGCCATGGTCGGTTAGACAGTTCATGAGTGAGGGTAGGATGGAACGGAAGATCGACAGGCGGATCGGTGCAGCATCTGCTGTAAGGCGGACTCTGCATCAGTCTGTCATGGTAAAGAGCCAAAAGGAGAAGCGCTTTATTTACCGGTCATTCTACGTTCCTGCCCTCGCCTATATGAGTTTCCTCCCCCTTTGAGAAAGGGTGAGAAGCTCCGTCATCTGGGAGGGACTCAGTGTCGAGCCACTGTTCCTCCGTATTGAGAGGAGCTAGTTGTGGTAGTTCGGGCTTCTGGTTAGGATGCCTCCTGGATGCCTCTCTGGTGAAGTGTTCCAGGCATGTCCCACCAGGAGAAAGCCCCATGGACGACCCAGGACACGCTGGAGGGACTATGTCTCTCGACTGCCCTAGGAACGCCTGGGGATTAACCCGGAGGAGCTGCACGAAGTGGCCAGGGAGAGGGAACTATGGGCTTCCCTGCTGAAGCTGCATCATCTGTGACCTGACTCCGGATAAGCGGAAGATAGTGGATGGCTGAGGTTAGACGGAGAGAAAAGAGCAACACAGCAAGAAAAAAACCAGCAGAGAATGATGACAGTATTAAAAAGGTTTCTGACAACAGTTACGTGACATTACCGTAGAGGTTTGACTACACTATGATGACAAAAAAGGCAGCGCTGCAGTGAGCAAGGAATGCAATGAGTAGCAAGACAGGACCGGAAAGGGGGAAAAACAGGAAAGGACAGGACAGGGCAGGAAGGGGTCGTGGGCTAGGCATTGCAACTGATATGTGATGGAATTGGTTATCTAGTAACAAAGCAAAAATATTAACAGCGTTCTTAAATAGTTTGGGGGGTCAGCATTAACAGTGGCCTGACCTGGAACCTTAGGTTAAGCACCGAGAATCAGTACTCAAGTGGAACCAGAACTCTCCTTCAGGTTCTCCCGGAATCAAGGTTTGAAAATGTTGGCACTAAGTTATGAATACCAGTTAACCGCGTGGAAAAAGCATTGACAGATGCACAGCAGCTCATCCCCGCTTGCCGTTTCTCCGGGAACGCACTGCTGTTTACTGCTCAGCATGACAGTAAAACACACCACCAAATGTGATGAGACTTCAAAATAAATGTTCCCATACCAAACAATGTACGTAAACATATACTGTATGTAAACAAATGCTTGCATTTTGACTTGAGGGTTCTTATTTTGAAATTGTTCACAATAGAGTCTTACGTCAATTGCTTAATTGACTGATACCTCTTTTTATCGCACAAACCTGCTTCCAGAGTGAGTCGGGACTCCAGATATACACATGACATGATTCACTGACACACGTTCCTACAATCAATTTGTATTCTTGCGTATAACTTTTATTCTCAACAAAACTTCTGCCCGTGTGTGACTGACATGGAATTGTCCAGTTGTGTGCCTCTAAATGCATATTTACGCCGGAAATTGGGATTTTCTACAGTAAAACATTGTAACTGGTAAATAAAACATTGCTGTTTACTTGACCGATTCAGTGCAAAATCTCTCATGTTCAACTCCGAAACTAAAAGACATGGATAATGTTGGCATGTCCAGGGTGCTGTGTATGGTAGGTACAAATTTCTTCTGTAGTCATAAGCTTTCTCAAGTCATATTTAGCTGCTCCGGAGGTGCAGATGTGATAACGCAAAAAGACCTTAGAAACGCATCAATTAAAGAAAATAAGTATGTTTAAGAGCCTCCAGTCTATATGTTGCTTTCGAGGATTGAAAATATAGATGGACCCGGCTGACGCGCCTGTCTGCTTGCACGCTGCATTGTGTATCAAACAAACGACAATGTGTACGCTGCACCTGTGGTGTCCACAGATTTATTTTCTGCCTTTAGTGTGTATAGCATCCTTATCTGCGTATTTAAGAAATGAACCAAAATTGAATATTGTGCAAACAAACAAATTTCCCATACAGCATTGGAAATGATCATGTACTTGCAGTAAAACCATAGGCCCTTTGGGTCAATCTCTGGCACTTAAATAAGTAATAGCGCCATCCCAATGATACAGGCTTGATATTGCCATTGGCCCTTACAGGGTGTTTAGGGTGATTAATCAACTTTCTACCAAGGTTAAAAGATGCTAAAAGTTGAGTTTTCATGATTGGACCCTTTTAAAATCTGAATTGATTTGGTTTAAATGTGTAACTTTTTTCAGTAGTTTGCAATGGATTGCCACTATTACAGGGGTAATAAGTTCTTTAAGTTCAGCAAGCCAAATTAAAAAGCTTACCGCGCCACACATTATTTTCCGATGGCTGCTCTATGTGGATTGCCTCACACTAACATACTTATGTCTGCTTTGACCTAAGTGCGGCAACGATTAGCCTGTGGAGAATGATTCTGCAGGTTATTATTTATTGGTTATTTTGGTAAATGACCAATGGCGATTTCAAGATGGAAAAAGAATGGTTTCTACATATATACATATTTGTATTTGTGTTATTTTTAATCTATCTGCTGGCGTTTTTAGGTAATTGCACCTTTTTACCATTGCCGTCTAACTGCTTCCATGCAACGCGTGACTATAATGCTGGTCTGCTATTGGTCGGCGTCTCCTCACAGAGATGGTAGTCTGCTATTGGTCGGCCTCACTTGTTTCAAAATGGCAGAACGGCAAAGCTTTGGTCGATTGTGAGTGGTTACAAAACCGTATTTATAGTGCATTTAACTCCTTAATTCAAAGTTGAAAGGGTTAGCCATGGGTCCCAAGATTGCTAGTGATGTTAAAGAGAGAAGTAAGAAGATGATTTATATGGAAACGAAGCTGGAGATCATCAAGAAATACAAAGCTAGCCTAGCCTAGGCTACCCTTACTAGGGAATATGGGCATAACAAGCGCCACTCAAAGGTAAATAAATCCTGTCTTTATTTTTAATTTATGATGTTTTCTGATTGTATACATGTATATTATATATACATTGCACTTACTACACTATTTTGGTACAAATTTTTAAAATGTATGTACAATTTTGATGTTTTAAAATGGGGTTCTAAACACATTAGCTGTTTAACATAGGTTTGGATTACCCGCCATGCAGTGAATTCGCCTTACAGAGTCTTACTGTGTCAATCAATCAATCAAATTTTATTTGTATAGCCCAGAATCACCGAAGTCTCAAAGGGCTTCATAGATGAAAAGACGTCATGTTGAGACTTCTTTCGAAAAAAGAAGTTATACAGAGACATCTCTTTTCGGTGTAAGGTAAACAACAGCATCCCCTGTCAAAGCTCGGCCAAAAGCACTGTTTTTTGATGAAGAACCAAGGTGCAGTGTGCATATTCACAACTCTCACTAATGGATTCTGCCTGGTGGGACTGGAAACAACAGCAATGATCTTTTTAACTGGACATTTTTTTAAGTTATGTAATAAAAAGCAAGTAAAAAAAAAATGCAAAAAGCTCATAAAAGACAATCTGGATGCGCAGATCTGCAGAGGAATGCTCCCGGGTGGCGACCGCGGACATTTTACGATGTCTGCTCAATGGTGCTTTTGTGCATCACAAGTCCAGCTGGACGTTCAGGGGGAAAATAACCTCCACATCTTCAGACACAGGCCACCTTTTTATTTTGGGATACAAACACTGAGAGCTGTCTGGCTGTCTGCAATTTGCCAGGCAAGTGGTTCAAACATGCCGTATCAAATGTGAAAACCACTACGGACACATGCATGCTATAATTCTTCTGACAGAATGAGTTAAAACTGGATCTTGGGCATTTTAAGTGGCATGGCCACAAATATAAACTTTACAGTACAGTATGCTGTACAAGAGTGGAAGAAATGGCTGAAGAAGGCAGCAGTTGTTGATGATCTATACATCTACAGATCTATAGATCATTATCAACACCACAACTACCCTTGCTCTCTTTATGAATTAAATGAGATAACCAGTAATATAATCATACATAACAGAAAGCAAATGGCTTGTAATCAACGCAAGACTTCAGCTTGTCCAAAAAAAAACATCCCCAAATTAAGTCACGTACACATATTACTCACATACATTTGAATGAAAAGAAATCGCAAGCAAAGAAAAAAAAACGTAAACAGAAAAAAAAAATAGATGGTTCTGCGAGACTCAAACCCAGGACACTAAGAATTTCATGAGCAATCATATACACATGTTTAACCCACAGTGCCAAGTGAGGACTTCGAATATTTCATCGACAAATAATTAGATGCCTTAATATGGTGATTAATTTCCGGTTTTGACTGGTTCATGGAAAGCAATCCGCGATTCAGATCACGGTAACAACGTTTGAAGCACTGGTAGCGCTTTTTTTTTAAAAGTAAACTTGTTAGAGGGTTAACGTCCTGATCAAAGACGAACGCTGTTCATGTCCAATCACGCGGCCCCCTGTCATCCAATCAGCAGTGAGACCACACTCTTCTGCCCCACCCATAACAATCGCTTCGGTAGGGAAATTGCATTTTTTGGTATGCTCTTTTGTTGCATGCACTTTTATTTACGTGTGTGCTTTTTTTTTTTTTTTATTGTGTGCTCTTTTTTTATTGTGTGCTTCTCTTTTGTGAGGTGTCTTCGTTACCTTTGTTTTGTTTGCTTAGTTTTTTGTTTCTGTGATTTTCACTTTAGGGCCACTGTACATAATTACAAAAGGTAAAGATCTGAGAGTAGTTGTACTACGAAACATTTGGATCAGTGTCACCACAAACAACTCATCAAAAGTGGTACTCCCAGTCCCAACATTTGTTTATGTAATGACTCGCTCAGTTACTGGGAATTCTGGTTAGCACGCACAAGCGGAAACAGCCAAGGAGAGCCTGGCCAGGCTCCCAACTGTAAGATACTTCTATTAGTCACACTCATAGGTCGGTTGGAAATGACACCATTAGCAACATCATCCATCAGGCACTGTGGGCCAAATGCAGACGTCTGTATACAATTTTTTTTACATAAATCACATTCAACGTGTGGCACAGAGTCACACTAGAGCACACATTTAACTGCCTTGGCCAAATGTTGCTGCCAACAATTATGAAAAAAGCTTTATTTTAATATGCCATGTAATGTGCTATATATTCTTAAGAAAATAGGTTAACCTGATAACCTATGGTCAGCGGCAGGGATGGTACGAGATCTCGCCCTGCGAGATCGAACGCCACGAGATTTCTCGCTCAGGCGTGCCACGAGATTCATTTCCTTTCCTTATTGAGCTTGACGTGCAATGAGGGCAACTAGGCTGATAGATAGGCTTGAGTGCTACACTCTTGTACAGTGGGTATGCACCAAAAGTAGGGCTGCACGATAATGGCCAATATAATAATCACAATTATTTTGGTCAATATTGTGATCAAGATTATTAATCACGATTATTCATCATGTTTGGTCCAACATGTCTATTTGTTGCACCTTTTTAAACAAGCAGTATATACTGTATAAACAAGGCTTGATAATAAGTAAATAAGTAAGTAAATAATAATTATGGAAAAAACATGCTGAGTGCAAACCATTGAAAAAAATGAAGCCTACTTCGAACCAAGCACATACTACAACAGACCTGTAAGAACACCTACAACACCCTTAGTTTTTTTCAAGGAAAAAAAATAAAAATAAACAGTACAAACGTACCAGAATAACTCGAAATGAGTTTGGACTTAGCAGTCAAAATGTCATTTTTGGTCATTTCAAAACCAATGTATTCAAATGTTTTCCAATCGGATTTTCCAAAATGGGTCTCAATTGACAGCTAGTGCAGTATATACGTAGAGGGGCTGAGAAAAGCGGAGGCTTTTGGCATGCAAACAAATGGTAAACATTGTCATCTAAAAGCTTTTAAGGTGGAATTGAAACCTGATATTTCTGGAGCACGCCAGTGAAACCAACTTGCATTGACATTGTGTCCCACTCTTGACGCGTGAAAGAAGACGCTTGTAATCTCGCCGGCTAATAGAATCAAACAATCGAAATTCCGCCAAGGTTTTTTTTTTTTTTTTTGGTCTTTTTAAATCAGACTCCTCGCCTTTGTGTACTTGCTCGCCAGTAATCACAGGCGAACACCAATAAGCAATAATTTGTCCGACATGTTTTCTGCCCGGCGTGGTAAAGAAATTCAAGAAGGTACGCATTACGGAAAATCTGGCCAGCGCGGAAACCGCGCGAAGCGGCGTGATTCCCGAAAAGACATCATTTTGACGAGTGGTGCCGCGTCGAACTTGCGGGGTGGGTCAAGCATAAACCAAGCTGCAGACGTTTCTGCAGGATTTGCTCTCTTGCTATTTCTGGGTTGGCCCCCTGGTGGTAGGATGACTGAAAGTTCTTCATTTGACATGTACTGGTAGGTGGCTTATTAAATGTTAATATCGCCCATTATCATCTTAATTAATTGTGGCAGTCAATATTGTGATCGCGATTAAAATTCGATTAATCGTGCAGCCCTAATCTAAAGTAACTGTAGCTTGCAATCCGTCATCAATTGAAAAGACTCATATTGATATTCGACAAGCTTGTCTTGTGTTCTCTGTGGGCAGGGGGCTTCACGCTAGAGCAGGCATGTCCAAACCCAGGCCTCGAGGGCCGCCCATCCGGCATGTTTTGGAGGTTTCTGTCCTCCTAACACACCTGATTCAAATGATCAGCTCATCAGCAAGCTCAGCGGAAGCCTGACAACAAACCTGATCATTTGAATCAGCTGCATTGGATGACGGAAACATCAAAAACATGCAGGATAGGCGGCCCTCGAGGACCGGGTTTGGACATGCCTGCGCTAGAGCATAGGTGTCGAACTCCAGTCCTCGAGGGCCGGCATCCTGCATGTTTTCCCGTTTTTCTTTCCCCAACACACCTGATTCAAATGATTAGCTCATTAGCAAGCTCTGCAGGAGCTTCAAAATGATCCCAATCATTTGAATCAGGTATTTCTGAGGGAAAAGGTTTGAAAACATGTAGGATATCGGCCCTCAAGGACTGGAGTTTGACACCTGTGCGCTAGAGCTAGTGAGGAGGAGAGAGTAGTAAGAGAGACTGCTATACGCATCCCACTTGTCACTTAATTAAGTTTGTTTGAAGTCCAAGCTGTGTGTGTGCGTTAGTGAGAGGTAAGTGTCACCCATGCGAGAGTTACTTTAATTTGTTTCCAAACGTAAACGTGCTTAAGAACGAACATTAGCATTAGCTCACGCTTCGCTAAGCAAGCGAGCTAGGTGGTACACGTTAAGTTTGGATGGTTTGAATGTCTGTTTAATTGAGCCTTATTTCTCTGTTGTTTAATTGGTAGTTGTGCCTTATTTTTCTGTTCAAGAGAAACCACAAACATATCAGCCCGGATGGCTTCTTGTGGTGCCCTGAAATAAAATCACTATTGTAGTTACACACAATTGCAGTTACTATATGAATTAATGTTTTTTGTTGTTGTTTTTAATGTTTGGCACTTTAAATATGATGTATTATTATTTTCATGTTTAACTAAGAAAGAGCTCAGCTTTTTTCTTGAAGCAGAGTGTGAAAAGGAAGGGTTTTTTTATTTTATTTTTTATTTATTTTTTATTTTTTTATTTTATTTTTTTTATTTTATTTTTCCATTTGTCTTTACTTTTGCTTTTGCCATCCGGTTCAACTCAGCTGCATCATTTGTTATTGCAGCAGCATATGGAAAAACCTTAGATAGTTTATTGCAGCCTGCTTAATAAAAATTTATAATTTTGAAACTGGAAAATTTATATCAGCAATTATTTTTTAATTTTGAACATTTTGCAACATTCTAGTCATATCTCGCTCTCGTGGACTCAATCTCGTGAAATATCTCGTCTTGTGGAATTTGTATCTCGTCGCATGCGTAGTGAGTTTACAACTCAGCACAAATACCAATCTCAAATACAAAATGGAAGAAAATAGGAACTCGAAGGTATGTATGCCAAATGTAAATAGGGGGCGGGGGGTTGCTCCATGACGGTGTACAAACAAGTCTTACACTGTGGCTTCCTTGTATCGTGGACGGACCGCTGCATGTGTCATGTTGCTACCTGTTGCTACCTCTCTGCGTGCCTGGATTGCTGGCTTGCAACTTAAAAAGTGTGGAAGTCTTGGATTTCCGTACTGTGCAGCGCTTGTGTTTTCAAAATTAAGTTACAGTGGAGACCATCTTACCGGTATTTTTTTTAACCAGTTTCTCTCATAAATGATCTTTTTCATGCTTATTTATATATACAGTGGACCCCAGTATTACAACGTCCGTGACTTGCGTTATTTTCATGTTGCGACCTGGAATACTGTGTTTTTTCATCCCCTCTTTATGACATTTTCCCGGTTTTGCGCCCAAAACAACTCATGACCCTAGGGGGGCTTTGACTGTATTTGTGTTGTTACACTTATTTTCAGTTGCCGTCCCTGCAACACATCACTACAATTCTGGTCTGCTAATTGTCTCCTCATGGAGATGGTGGTCTGCTATTGGTCGGTCTTTGAAGCATTACTATACTACATACTAGAGTGGCGATAACAAAACATGATCAACTTTAAAATATCGGTAGAGGTAATGGGTAATTGTCGAAAAAAAGTTATTATGCAACCCTATCTTCATTTACATTAAGGTTTATTTATTGGTAAGACTTAGACGGAATAGGATTAGTGATATAAAACTACATTAGATGAAGTGGTCACAAATGAAAACCCACAAGAGTGAAGCTGAAATAAATGAGAGAGCAGCAAGCACTACTCAAATTAAAAATAAATCAATCAATTAAGGAATTGCAAATGGAGGAAGAACATCTGTTTTTAAAATGGTAAAGTACGGAAAATTAGGCAGAGTATGTATTTAATTAATTTATTTTTTCTAGGGTACAGCATTGGAGTTTTCTGCATTAGTTACTATATTTTCAATTACCTGTTTCGACTGTGAAAGTTGATTTTGGTTCATCTTCTAATGTTAACCGTTTAACAAAGTAGGACTTTGCTCGTAAAGGTTAATTTAACAAGTTAGCAAACATAAAAATAGCAACTGTATGACTATACAAGGGGTGGCATGGTAAAATCTACCTCACTAGTACTTTATTCACTGAGTATATAAAACTTTGTACATTCAAAGGCCCAAAGAGCAGGGCACGCTCGAAAAAAGTTGAAGGAAATGTGGACAGGGGGGAAGGGGGGGGGGGGGGGGGGGGTTGATATCAGATTACAATAACAGAGCTAGGCGCGCGAGACTGCCCCGCCTTCACCAGTGCATCGCGTGAGAGCAGCAGTCGACTCTCCAACTTGATTGTGATTAATGCGCCAGGGCAACGCACCAGTGCCAGAGCCGAACAGCTCACATTCTTAAGGTGGTCCGCACCTAAACGTTAACAGTTTCCCGTCAATTGAACTAAGTCCACTCATTGTGAATTGTTTGCTCATATGTATTCGATTTCTCTCTTGAAATGTCACAACTGTACCGCCAATAATCTTTTTTGCTCGTTTGTTTCACAGTGAATACAGTTGACGTAAATCCACACAGCATAGATCCACCCAAACGTGGTTGTTCTTTAAACTTTCAAGTCGTGATAATGTCACGATCGCAACTGAATTCCAAGTTAGTAAATACAAAGTAGTACAACATTTTCAGGGAGTAAACTGCACTACTGTGTACTTTAGTCAACTTTCCCCGAGCGTCAAGCGCAGATACGACCACTAGGCTTTTTTTTAAACGTCTGCCTATAGTTTCACAAGATCGTAGAGAACAACAAAGTGCCCCAGTCGGGGTTCGACTTACTGTTTGAGGACGGGTTTCTTCCTCTTCTTATTGGCGTAAGTCCCAGATGTGGCCAACATTTGTGTGCCGTTTGTCTCGCAAACCTCGCCTAAAGTTCGTCTACTCGGCACTGAGGCAGCCTTTTCTCCTGCGCGAGGACGCGCTCGTTTTTCCGGCGTGTAAAAATAAAGTCACTCTTGACTGTGTCCACCCGCCATGTTAGATCCGGTGGCAATAGAAAAACATCAGCAGCACAACCGTAGCCCGTGGTGGTTATGTGCCGTGTTGACAGGTTATCCGGTCGGTAAGTGTGGCTGGCCTTGGTCGGTGTCTTTGCGGTGAAGCGCAATGGCTTGTTGAGCGAAGTGGAGCAATAGGAGGAGGTAAACTTGAGTTAGTGGGGCGGTAAGAGTATATAGTAGAGCCCTCCTCTTCGCACAAGCAGTGCAGCCTACTTGCGTGTGTGTGTGTGTGTGTGTGTGTGTGTGTGTGTGTGTGTGTGTGTGTGCGTGCGTGCGTGCGTTTGTGTGAGTGTTTTTTGTTTGTTTTTAACTCAAAAATAGGATGTTTGCTGCTAAAAACGACGTTAATGCCTGTAAACACAAGTGTCACACCACAGGGCCAAAGCCATTGTGGCGCTCGGCGAGATTTCATACCCCCCACCACCACCCATCGGCAATAAAACTTACAGTATAAAATGCAGTAACTTCTGCATTTTCTTCAATCCGTGACTGTATGTTACTGTCAAACAATTCATGATTTGCTGTTGTAACATCTAATAGGCTTGTCTGCAATTGAGCAAGAGTTATTTTTAGAACCACGCTTAAGCTCTGGCCATATTGCTTTCGGTCAAAAACTTATGTGTTACGGTGTATAAAAAAATTTGTAAACCGACATTATTTAAAAGAGAACTCATAATGAAAATACTATGGTTACACTGCTGCCTTGGGGTCATGATGGAGTCCCTTTGGATTGGTGACTGTTATGCTATGAAGGGAGTTTCCTTCATACTTTTGCCAAAGTCTCGCAACAATCCTGAGAAATGTTTATGCATGGTTCAAGCATGTAACTGGCAGGGAAACTGACAGTGAAAAATGTCATCAAAGACATGAGATGTGTGCTTTACACATTTCATTTGGGGAAATGGACCAAAAGCTGAAAAACCAGATCAGCGATTACAACGTCTGTGCAGTCTATACAGGTATGTTCGTCTGCTTTCTCAGCAGGAAACATGCTAGCTCTACATTTTGTAGGTGTTGGTTTTGATTTGTTTAAGTTACAGGTTTTAAGACATTATTTTTTACGAGTGGGAAATGCAGGGATCGTAATGAAACATAGGGTATTTGCCAGTTGGCAAAATAAAGTAGACGTCCTTTGCATGATTTCTGATCAATCCCATTGGAGAAACCTAGAGGAGCAACAATTTTATCCATTTCAGGGGGCATCCTTGTTGCCAGACATCATATATTGCTCAAAGCTCAGGTAATGACCAATCCCAACTCATCATGCAAACATCACATGAACAAACTCAGAGAACAGGTGACTTGTGATGGCTCAGTCCTTGAGGAACAGTGATGTCAGTTTTAGCCAACAGCAAGAGGCAAACTGGTGGCTCCCTGAGATGGATAAAAGAATGGATTTTGCTACCAAATTTATATCCCACAAATGCAATATTAGTCCCTTTTTAGGCTAGTATCGGCACACAACACATATTGTCGCAAAGAAAATATCTGGGTGAACTTCCCCTTTAATTGGATGTTAGGGCTTGCTGAAAATGCCCCCAAATATTTTTAAATCCTTTAAAAAACATGAATTAATGTGATTTATTGCCCAGCTCTATCGGGCATTGTAATCTGATAGTTGTCACGTTATTGCAAATATTTGCCGTTCATCCTGTTAGAAAGAGATTCAATTAATCCCAAAAGATTTTTTGGGGAGGTTGTTCAAGGATAAAATCACATTGAAGGATTAAGCATCATTCATAAATATGACAGCAGCCGTGGGACGATCCCCTTTAATCATTGTAGAAATCAATTAATTGAACAAAATGTGATCTTGAGTGGCACAGTTGCAGACTGTTGAGCACGTCTGCCTCTCATGCAGAATTTCACTCATGCAAGTTTTCCTCGTGCCTGTGTGGATTTTTTTTCCAAGTATGTACTCTGGTTTTCTCCCACGTTCTAAAAACATGCATGGTAGGTATATTGGGAATTTGAAATTGTCAATAGGTGTGTGTGTGGGTGTGTGTGTGTGTGTGTGTGTGTGTGTGTGTGTGTGGATGTTTGTTTGTCTTTGTGTGCCTTGGAATCGGCTGGCAATCATTTCAGGGTGTACCCCAGCTACAACCTGTGGAGTTTGCTTGTACTTTTGTACACCCCATGCCATATAAGTTTTCCCTTGGCACTCCGGTACCCTCCCAAATTCCATAAAATATGTAAATTGTCCTTAAGTGTGAAGAGTGTGAATGGGTGTTGGTCTTTGTGTGTCCTACAATTAGCTGGCAACCGGTTAAGGGTGCTTACTGACCAAAAACATTTGATGTTTTAAATAGCACCTACCTGATAGCATGATACACTGTGATGGTTTATTATCATTATTATTAGAATTATTGTTACTATTATTATTGTACTGCATTTTTTTTTTTTTTTTTGGTCTTTGTTTTAATCTATCTGACCATTATCCAACAACTTATCCTCACAAGGGTCTGGGGCATGCTGGAGCCTATACCAGCTTTTTTAGGGCAGTCAGCAGGGTACACCCTGAAGTGGTTGCCAGCCAATTGCAGGGCACACAAAAACGAAAAAGAATTTGCACTCACAAGCACATCTAAGGACAATTTAGAATGTCCAATATATTTGCACTGCCTGTTTTGGGGGTTTTGGAGGAAGCAGGAGTTTTCAGAGAAAACCCACGCAGGCACAGGGAGAATATACAAGGCCGGAGCCAGAAGTGAACCCACATTGCTGCATGTGAGGCGGACGTGCTATCCAGAATGCTACAGTGCCTCCTACAAAATCTTATTACACAGTGATGAAGTACTTTTTACACCTGAACAGAACGTTCGTTATCAAGCACACTGTCTTCATCAAGTGTTGTTAGTCCACTTCTTAATTTAAGATGTGCTTTAAATGTAGTTGTACATAGTCCTATTATAAAGTTATTAGTTTTTTTCACATGTACAAAGGTAACAGTTTGAGTTACATATGGAGAACAAAGTAAACTACATGTAGGAATTATTTCAATCCGATTTTTCTTATTGAGGCTTAGACCAAACTACAGGTATTTGACTTGAAAACAAACTTGACCATCCCCCTCTCAAACATGAGAAACACACACACACACATACATCTGCTCAACTGCAGAGCAGGCAATGCTTTCCGCGTGGAAACATGTCTGTTGATTGACCACGAGAATTTACATCAACAGGAAATTAAAAAAGAAATGAGTCACTCTCTCACTCGAATGATTCACAGAGGAAAAATTACACAATCATGTCATATGCAACATTTAAACATGTAGAGCTACTGAGTATTAGATGGCTACTAAAATGTGTGCTATTCTTGTAATCGTAAACATAACATGCACTCCAGCTGCAATTTTTTGCAGGCTTGGCAAAATCATCAATATTTTATTAAATTATTGCACAATTTGTACAACTTGTCTCTGTAGCATCCCTTACAATATTTAAGGAAGAAGCCTCAGTTGTATGTTTTACCAAGATTAATGAAAATTAGTTGTGTTGTGTAGCACCCTGATATGTAGAAAAAGTATGTTAGCGTGTCCGATTTATGGACATATTAAGTGTCCCCTGGTCCGAGACCGTTCATGTCATTGATGTCAGACATGGCCTGTGGCTTCCTCTTCAGATCTGGGAGGGACAACATCAATGCAATAAATTTGGACTTTTTGACAATTTGAAGGCGTTATTATGATTATAAACTATTGTGCGTGTACTTCCACCCGGTGGAGACCAAAAAAATATAAATAAAAAATAAATGAAAATGCATTTTTATATTTTGAAATACATACTGCGCTGAGTCTGATGAACTAATAAAGCACCATTTAAAAAAAAATTTTTTTTTAGGGAAGTATGTTTTATTATGAAGTATCCATCCACCATACAACTTCTTAACCACTTGTCCTCACAAGGGTCGTGGGTTTGCTGGTTCCTACCCCAGCTTTCTTTGGGTAGTTGGTAGGGTACACCTTGATCTGGTTGCCTGACAATTGCATGGCACACAATTGCATTCACACTGACAAACACACCTAAAGTCAATTTGGAATGTCCAGTATACCCATAACGCATGTTTTTTGGCTTATGGGAGGAAACTCTAATAGTCCCCCCCCCCCCAAAAAAAAAACAAAAAAAAAAACGCAGGTACCAAGAGAAAAAAGGAAGGCCAGCGCTGGAATCGAATCCACAACCTCTGCACATGAGGCGGACATGCTAACCAGTCTGCCACTGTGCATATTATAAACTCTCATTTCCAAAGCATCAAATTCCAATGTCCCATTATGAACATGGGTGTCCTCCTATGCCGCTGTGCTGATCCTTTCTAGTTATACACAGATCAAGTTATGTGCAGAGCATAATGTTTTAATATACCCAGCACAGGCTCAAGACACCCTGTGCCAGATGTATCTGAATGTATCTCAGCCTCCTGCATGTTTCCCAGTAAGCAACCCATACATTTCTCTGTATTCCATATTTGGAATCTTTATTTAGGTGCTCTGTCACTGTAGGTCAAAACTTAAAAGATGGTCAAAAGAGGTGCAGTTTACTTGTGCGCGCAATAAAAGTGAAGTAAAAACCAGTGGCCCACCCATGAAATATGAGGTGACTGTCAGTTGTTTTAAGAGTGGAGTGAGCCAGTGTGTCACTCTCTCTCTCTCTCTCTCTCTCTCTCTCTCTCACACACACACACACACACACACACACACACACACACACACACACACACACACACACACACACACGCACACACACACACACACACACCCACGCACACACACGCACACATGCCTCAGAGTTCCTCTTATGTAAAGGTTTCAAGTACCAACACCGACAGCTGCTGGCTGCATGCAGCACAAGTACAGTACCATTAAAGACTGACTATCACTTACCTTTTGTCATTATAACTTACTCTTTGTCACTTGTCTTCTTTTCATGCTTTAGGAAAGGATGAGACTGTTACCTTGCAACTGATGTGTAAATCAAAGATTATTTCCTCATTTGTTCAGTATATTTAACTGAAATGGCAAAAAATGCATGTCAATAAGGAAAGGGCATTACAAAACATCAAAAGCATGGACAAATTATTGGTTGTTGATTTCCAATTCCAGGGGCTTATTAGTTAATGTTGTCCTTGAATTCTCTCTTGAATTGTTACCCCTCATTGAGTCATAGTAGAGCAAAAGATGGTAAACAGTTTAACTCAAGGTGACATTATTTTAATCTGTAGATGGATGGATATTTTAAATAGTGTAATTTAAAATGTTTGCAATTATAATGGCTCTAAGAAAGTGTATGTTTAATTAGATTAAACAACATAATCCTGATATGTTCTTTTGGCCGAATGAAGACATTTTGTTTTGGGTTTTTTTTTTTTGTAATTGCAAATTGTATCGCTTAAGCTTGGAATGGAAGATACGATATACTTTTTTGACATTCATTTATATGAACCATTGACGATGAGGATGCCTTGTGTAATACATTTTTGGGGGCATTCACCTGACCCACAAATATTTAATGCCCATTGTAATAAATTCAATTTGAAAAATCACACAAACTAATGACATCAACATAGGGTTCTGACTATTCGATCGTTGCAAAAGCGTCCTGGCTGGACTGTCAGTTTAATGACTATACTACCCTCTGTAGGTGAAAAGGAAGAGGCACGCGTTGTTTTAAAAACATACTAAAAATCTCTGATAAATAATTACATTTCGTTAATTTGCAAAAACAACAAAGAACATATTTAAATAAACAGTTCGTCAAATAAACGTCAATAACTGCAATGTATGTCAGGCACCTACGAGTCACCTATTTACGTATATCGACTGAGACAACATTGTGTAAGGCCCCCATAGTGTGACGTACAATTCAGGAACCAGTTAGCTGTGTTTCGGGTCAAGACGAAAGGGTCCTAGAGGGCAGTTGATCATGGCCCTGAGGGCGATCCGGGTGGTCTTCCCATCGGTGGCAACCGCTATCAAAACCGCAAACGTTGTTCAAAAGGTATGAACTCAAAATGCACGATTGCTGTTCCGTATGGCGTTCTTCTTCTACAAGGACATGCTAAACCAGCAGGCTAGCTCCAGCCAGTAGCACAACCCAAAGGCTCTAAACCAGCCAACGCAGTGATTCTCGTGAGACTGAAGTAAAGTCATAACACAATCCAATAAAACGATACTTGTGGCCTTTGTTTACTTTTGGCAGGAAAACGCGAACTGCTCTCGATAAATGTGTACAGTGGGAAGACTTATCAGTCAAATAATCGAAAGAGACTTTGTTTACATTCTGGGTCCCCAACATGTATTTTTGAATTTACACGATAACGTCAGCTTTATCTTATTATGTTTATGTGGTTATTCTTAATACACAAAAATACTATAAATTAATCAAAACATCACAGAAGGCGCCTTGTTTTTAAGGACAAGAGGGCAAGTATTTTTCAGAGACCTCAGTAAGTCTTTTAAGGTATACGCTGCAATCTTAACCCATTCCTCTTTACATAACAACTCAAGCTCCGTCAAATTAGATGGAGAGTGTTTGTGAACAGCAGTTTTTAGGTCTTCCCACTAGTTTCTATGGGATTTAGGTCTGGACTTTGACTAGGCCAGCCTAACACATTATGTTTTTGTGTGTGTGTGTTTTCTTAAACAGTCCACTTTAGCTTTGTGTTTAGGGTTTTTGTCCTGCTGAAAGGTGAATCTCCAGCCTAGCCTCAATTCTGTAACATTTCTTTGAGGCCCCTTTCAATCATAGATTTCTTCTTTCCACTCATTAAGATATGTGTAGCGTACCATTGGTAGTTGCCCCATGTACTGCTTCCACCAGCTCAGCGGCAGTACTTCACATCTCTGCTGGAGTCATCTCCGGGCACATGGTTGTGTTTCTGACCAGTGCTCTCCTTATTTGATTTGTTTGTTCATTCCTTGTCCGACAGGCCTCCGCGAAAGGTTAAAATCTTGAGAAATCTTTCTATTTTAATGCTTTAAAGTTCTCCACATCTTTATCCCTCACCTTTCTGCTGTGTCCCTTGGCCTTAATGATGTTGTTGACTGACCAATATGCTCCACCCAGCTCTGAGGTACTCTCAGAACAACTGATATTATACTGAGAGTAGGCATGGGACGATATCAGAATCTGACGGAATGATAACCTTGAGCAAAAATGTCATGGTATTGCAGTATCACGGTGTGAAAATCACAGCTCTAAAACAGATCATTTTAAAATATATTTTGCCAAATAGACATTTTCTAGATCATAAAAAGTTTTATTGTTAAACAAAATACATAATAAGGCATTTGTTACAATAACAAACATTTACAATGCAAAATTAAAATAAATATGTCAATAAATTCAAAACAAACCTTCATTGATCAAAACTGGTTTTGCTCACCAATAAGTTGATACATGAATTATTTCTGATTGAACACTCAATTTAAACTGAACTATGGACACTGTGTATACAATAAGTACAAATGCACAATAACAGTTTTAAAAAAGTATAAATGCACAATATTTTTAAAACCGAAATCAACTACCATCGAGTTCAACCATTATGTGTATTAATTAATTAATAGTACAATGTGGAATCTGTCATTTCATGTTAACGAGAGTAATTTTTCCCTCTGGCACGCAATGCTCAAACAAATATCCTCGCTGTGTGTCAGTCTCGCTCCCTCGCCTTCTATCTGTCACTAGTGCGCTCACTGCAACCTCATAGCTAGCTCACAATGTCACCCGCTCGTTTTTGAAAGTCAAACATTTACCAGACAGCCGTCTTCGTTTGTTTGGACGAGCGGAAAAGTTCCATTGATTCGCTTTCTTGACCCACACTTTAGCTTGATAGACGATTTGCGTCCTATCCTGAGTGTGTGTTAACCATAAAACACCTGAGCGTTGCGACAAACCTGGAGTTGGACGTGTTTGCTGCAGCCAAAGACGACTCACATATGAGTCACAATGCTGCAATTCGGCACACGACACGGGAAAAAAAAACAAAACAAAAAAACTTACCGATTTTGACAGATGTGGACCGTTTTAAAAGACCGTCACTTTCAAAATCCCGATGTATTACTATTACGGTTATTGGCCTATGCCTAACAGAGTCGTACAGTATGTACAGGTGGTCCCTTTTCAATCGTTAGAACGACGTGTGAACATTCGCCAGTCATTAGGTATGTATTAAAAACATTGTAATACGCTCATAAAAAAGCTGTATTAATTGCTACTGTAGTGCACACCCCACTTATCACTTTATTTTTTATACAAAAATAGCCTTGTTAATCATTTTGCTTTCACTTTAGTTGTTACGTGTGTGAAGTTTCAGTAAAAATAAAAAACTAAGTATTAATATTTAATACCATCATAACATTAATAATGTTATATTAAATAGTGTCGATATTTAAAAAATCTTAATATCATTAATATTATTTAATATTAATATTTAATTGAAAAATAATCATAAAAATGGAAAACAATTAAAAATAAACAACACTTGGGCAAAACAGCATGCTGGCCTTTGGTGTGGTAGAGGTTTGGGGGGCTATTTGCCATTCATCAGAATGGGAGCATGGTGGCCTGTGATAATTATTCACAGACGAAAGTTGGGAGAAAATGGTGCCTTCCTTGGTACCGGGTGCAGGAAAATCCTGGCTAGACGCCAGGTTTTTAACACACAGGGGAAAACAGGACGATAAATAAAATCATATTACAGTAGTATACATTTTGAGTTTTACACCCTCGAGACTTTCCATAAAAAAACAAAATACTGAACATCAAATTATCTTAAGTGTTGCTTGTTATAGATAACATTTAAAAAATGTTCGTTATTTTCTCTGCCTCTTGAAGCCAGTTCCTGCATTGTTTTGTTTTTTTGTCATCCAAGGCATCGGTGCACTTGACAGTGGCGAGAAAACTGGAGTACGGCTGGTGGGCGTATGCATTGGGTGAAAGGACCACACCGCGCCTGAAACAGTACAGCAAGATTATTTCAGTGGATGGCAACCTAGCGTCAGGCAAAGGAGCGCTGGCACAGAAGCTGGCCGACAAGCTAGGTAAGTTTTTAGTTTGTACATAGTTACGGTTGCAAAGTCCAATAAGGCTCTGTGTTGTTAAAAATACACAAAAGACGGCTGTAAATAAAGTAAGAGTGCATTAAAAATAAAATATTTAACCTAAACTCTGCCCAAGTCTGTAAATTTTGGACAATTTTCAGCTGATTAGTATTACTTTTCTCATGAACCATATATATACATTTTTACTTCCGGGCTCCGCAGGTACACGTTAACATGGGCAATGTGGGAACAAATTAAAATCTTCTTCAATTGTAGACCGACTGTTCTCAAATGGTCCAAAGAGTACCACTGGGGTAATGTGAAGGCATTTGAGGGTACAGTAAAACTCCTCTACAACGAAACCTGCACGAGCAAAAACATCCCCCAGTGTGAAAAAAAAATCCATGCATTGAACCCTTTCCTTCTTTCTTACATCTTACTAAGTACTTGCAATTTTTTTTTCTGCATTTGTGTTGCACTGAAATTCACTACAGCGAAAATACAGTAAGTCTGCAGCAGAAGTGTAGCTTGGTTTTTATACTTGATGCGCCTGCACACGTTTTGCAGCACTTTATACTCGGTGCTATATTCTTCCATACATGGCATTAAATGGACTCTACAGCATACAAATAACTCTATAACAGAGGAAGAGAATCCTGGTTGATTCAAATGATCTAAATTCTTAAAAGCGTTTTTAAAATCTCTCCAATGCATGGTGCTTGCCAGGAGTTGTGTACAGTATTTAGATCACGGTATTCCTTTTCAGATGAATCATTAAGGTGTTTGTACTGGCGAACTTCCATAAGCAATAGTTCGTCCGCCATGTTTTCCGCTCGTAAAGAAATTCCTGAAGATACGCGTTGCGGAAAGTCTGTTCTGCGTAATTAATTAATTAATTTTTTTAATGTTGGATGGTTTTGTTTTTAACTCAGATTGTAGTTTGCACAACACGCTTATGTTTACTGTCCGAGACATAGATTTGCTATAGTGAAAAGTCCCCTGTTGTGAAAAATTTCTGACTGCAAATATGATTTTGTTGTATAGGAGTTGAACTGTATGTGTAAGATTTAGTAAAGGCAGTCTATTGTATTGTATTCTATTTACTTGCTAAATTGTGTCAGGATGACTCCATTGCAAAACATCTGTTTTTATTTTGATCACTTTAATTTAAATTACAGATAGTTTTTATATAGATGCCCAGATGATCATGTAACAGATGATGTTACACAATCTATCTTCTGGAGATGCCGAATAAGACACTCCTATATTTACCTCCACAAATATAGTTCCAAAGGTCATTAAATCAAGTATGGATAGCGCAATAGTTTTATTTATTTATTTATTTTTTATTTCAATCCAAAAATGTTCTGTACTGGTTAAGGCTACTTGACTGAAAAGAAATATTATCGTTGACAATGCCACAGTCACAGCACTGATGAAACTGTAATATACCACCTTCATCAGTACGCTGTGGGAGTACTCTTGCTTGTTTTGATCCAAGGTGTAAGGGCCAAATGCATATCACATGTTACCTAGGGGTGATGCTGTGGCTTTTATAAGCCCTAGGGAGGATTGATCCGGAAAGGCAAACGGTTTTGACCGCAGGTACGGTAAAGGTGCAACACTCGACAGTATTCACTGATGATTTATGTTTTCTTATACGCAGATACCGATGACAAGGTTAAGTTTGCGTGATAAATCCGTTCCACGGTTGGGATCGTAACGTGAATTTGCCGTATGACGGGCATTCCAAACCTATGTTAAATAGTAAATGCGTGTAAAACCCCAGGTAAAAACATAAAAATTGTACATACATATTAATAGTTGGTATCAAAATAGTATAGTGAGTGCTACTTATATATAATACTGTATACGTGTATACAATTAAAAATCAGAAATAAAAAATATAGAAAGGATTTATTTACCTTGCCGTGAGAGCTTGTTATGGCCATATTCCATAGTGAGGGTAGCCTAGCCTAGCTTAGCCTTTTTCGTATTTTGTGATTATCTCCAGCTTACTTTTCTCTTAAACATCACTAGCAATCTTGGGACCCATGGCTGACCAATTCAAGGTTGAATTAAGCACTGAAATACACTATAAATACGTTTTGGTAAGCACTAATAGGTGAACAAAGCTTTAATGTTCCCCCACTTTGGAGACCGTGACACCGATCAATAGCAGTCCAGCATCTTAGTGCTTCTGTGACACCGACCAATAGGACACCAGTATCCTAGGGAGTCGTGACACCGACCAATAGCAGTTCAGCATTTTAGTGATGTTAACGGTGACACTTGTATAGCGGAGTCACGCACGCACACTGACTGCCATGTTTGAGGAGTTTTTGTCGTAGTGTGAAAAAAAAATGGCGTAAAGAGCAGACAAAAAAAAAAAAACACCGCAGTCTACATCATAAGGTGAAAAGAAAAATGCAAGCCAGGAGCATCGTAAACCGGGGGGGTCAACTGTACAGTGGGCCCCCAAGTTATGAGATTATTCGATTCCGTGGTTGGGCTCGTAAGGCGAATTCAATGTATGGCGGGCAATCCAAACCTATGTTAAATAGCTAATGCGTTTAGAACCCCAGGTAAAAACATGAAAATTGTACATACATTTTAAAAATTCGTACCAAAATAGTATAGTAAGAGTAACGTATATATAATATACATGTATACAATCAGTAAACATCATAAATAAAAAATATAGAAAGGATTTATTTACCTTTGAGAGGCGCTTGTTATGCCCATATTCCCTACTAGGGTTTCTCTCCAGCATCGTTTCCATATAAATCATTTTCTTACTTGTCTCTTTAACATCACTAGCAATATTGGGGCCCATGGCTAACCCATTCAACTTGAATTAAGCAGTAAAATGTGCTATAAATACGGTTTTTGTAACCACTCACAATCAAACATAGCTTTACCTTTCTACCATTTTGAAACAAGTGGGGCCGACCAATAGCAGACCAGCATCTCTGTGAGGAGACGCCCACCAATAGCAGATCAACATTGTAGTGACACGTTGCATGGAGGCATTGACGGCAACAGAAAAACGCCAGCAGATGGAGGCAAAACAACACAAATACAGCCAACCCCTTAGGGTCATGATAGTTGTTTTTGTCGCAAAGCCGAGAAAATACCTCAAAGAGGGGGACGAAGAGACCCCACATTCCACATCGCAACATGAAAAAAATGTAAGCCAGGGATGCTGTATAATGGGTGTCCACTGTACTTTGGTCTGTATGAAGTGAACACAAGCCCATTTTTTTCGCCAATGAGTAAATGTTTCCTCAGGGATGCTCTACATGCCTGAACCTGACATCTTCTACTTGGACAAGATGTCAGGAGAGAAAGAGCCGCTTCCAGCCGACTTCAATGGCATGTGTAGCCTGGAGAAGTTTTATATGGACCCAAAAGCTACCGACGGGAACAGCTACAGGCTGCAGCTGTGGATGTACACTATGCGCCTGCTGCAGTACTCAGATGCCATTGAACACCTGCTCACCACAGGTGAAAACCTACCACAAAATCTTTTCTATACTTTGATTGTCATTGAAAATATTCTCCTGTGTTTCAAAGGCCAAGGAGTCATCCTGGAGCGTTCGCCCTTTAGCGATATGGTGTTCCTGGATGCCATGTTTCAACAGGGCTACATCAGGAAAGAGTGTAAGTGCTGTTTTGTCCCAGATGTCGAGCTTTTTTTTTTTTTTTTTTTTTTTTATACACACCAGGGTTCTGCGGAGAACACGCAACATCACCAAAGACAAGACACATCCACGAAACGACCTGTTTGAAATGCTGCAGTCAGGCAGACGATACAGGAGCCTGAGGGCCAGGGCTGCCAGACTGGCAAACAGCTTCTACCATCAAGCCCTCCAAACTCTCAACAAATCCCGCACAAACTAATCTGCCTTATACTGCACACATAGACAATATCTTGCACTATTTATTTTTGCACTACATGATATTCTGCACTACAATATTAGCACCATTGTTTCTGTTTGTTGTTTATTGCTATTTATTGCTCAATTATGGAATGTAGTCTGCTGCTCGGGGAAGTGAATAAGAATAAGAATAAGATTTTCATTGTACGGTACAATTATACATACGACAATAAATTTCTTGAATCTTGAATCTTCTAAACAATAACGTTAGGACACTGCTGCCTTGCCACTTACAGGTGTGCATCATTACAACGAGATCAAACACATCAGCATCTGCGAGTTCCTACCTCCACATCTCATCATCTATGTGGACATGCCTGCTGAGGAGGTGCAGAAGAAGTTGAAACAAAGCAACAAGGTAAGATTCACTAACCTCACCATTTTTGCAAAATTAGATTTTGTGACTGTATAAAATACTAACATTGTGAAACTGTACAGTAAACCTATCTGTACCTAAACCTAAATGTACAGTTGGGCCCCCGGTTTATGAGACCGTAACACAAATTCCATATTCCATCTAGGGAAAATGGCCATAACACGTGTCACTCAAAGTTAAATACAGCATTTGTTAAATGAAGTTGAACCACTTTATTTTCATGATAAGAAGCAAACTGACCAATCCATCTATAATTGCAAACAAGGTATTAAGATGAGATTTATTCTGTGTTAAGAATTCCTCAAACTCCTTGAGTTTGTATTGTTTCAAGGCATTAAGATGACATTTATTTTGTATTAAGAATTCTTCAAGCGCTTTAGTTTTGAATGTTCAGTAATATCTTACTTTGGAAATGTTTGCTTTTAATGTGGAAGGCCGCGTTATATTTCCGTTTACTGTTTTACCAGTTTAAGCCAAAACTGATTGCCTCCGTCACGTTTCGTGTCCTGTCGCACCAAACCTGTCCTATAGATGTCGCCCTATCACCTAATCATGCAAACGTAATTGACTGCAATTCAAATGCGTTGCCTGTTACTCGGTCCAAGTAATCGATCTGAACCAAGTATTATTTATTTTCCCAATCACGGACAAGCCATGATCTTTTAGTTTTAAAAATGTCATTTCTTTTTCAAGAAATTACACAAACCATTGGAGAAAAACTGCAATTCTGTTGTTGTGTTCTTTACAGTCCCTAGCTACGCAGCTGCTTCGAGTTTTGGCAAATTAAATGCAGGCATTTGTTTGACAGTGGAGTGTATGTGTATTGTTTACTAATGCTTAATCCAATACAGTCAAATATGAGCTGTTCACAGCAGTTGTTCACACTGTAACTGCTCAGACTAACTGCTGAATCTTGTCACAACAAAAATCGCAGCAACAGCTGAGCTTGTTTGTATTTTTCATATAATTGCCATTTTTGTTACAAATACCACTAAGACACGTTAGATTTTCCAATATTATGATACTTACCCACGCAGGCACAGGGAGAACATTCAAGCTCCACACGGGAAGGCTGGAGCTGGAAGCAAATGTGCAACCTCTGCATCGAGAGGCGAATGTGCTGTTTGTGCAATTGCGGTCAAGAAGTTAAGAAATGCATTGCATTGATTTCACTATCAGTTTCTTGTGGGCGAGTATTTTCCAAATGTGGTGTATGGAGAAAAAATAAACTGTCCCAGTCCAATTAGTGTACAAATAATAATGTTTCTTAGTAAAAATCTTTGAGCGTTCCCATTCCACACTTCGTTGCACAAGCACACTCATACTGATTTTCCCCAGATCCCTCTCTTCAAAAACACAATACAGACTTTCACACATCGTATTTATTTGTAATTTATTAAGCTTTATTCATTTATAGGACTCAAATTCAGCCTTCTTGTGTTCATCAAAGGTTTTTCAAGGAAAATGTACCTTAAAATCACCTGCAGTGTTTATATCTCCCAGGAGAGCTTCCTGTTACTGAAGCTTCAGAAATCGAACCCATTTTCAAAGCAATTGGCACAAATGGCTCTGTGCTTCTTTTGGCTACCACTCATTTTCAGTGTAGATACAACATTATGTCGATGTGCAACTTGCCGTTGCACCAATGATGAAACTTTCCTATATGAGTGGGTATAAAATCATATTTGAATTTACTGACTGAAAATTTAATTTATTTTTCATTTTAGCCATATCTTCAGAATGTGCCATTGGCATACCTGAAGAGCATTGAGGACAACTACAAGAAGTCCTTCCTGCCACAAATCAGGTGTGGGATGCATGTTCCTGTTTTGGCCATTTTGATGTTACTATGATTGAAAAAGTAAATAAAAACTAACATTTTATTTGGTGTTTGTATATTTATAATTTGCTAATTGAATAATGATGTCATTGATCAAATCTGCAAAATTAAACATAACATCGAAGACATGCTGGTACATACCACGGACATTCTGTGCTTGTCCATTGTTAACAATCTAAGAGTTTACAGCCAGTGGAGCTTTTTTGTTGTTGTGAAGTTTAATATTTGTCAGCATTTTTTAAAGAATTTTTAGGTTTTAACAGTTTTTTTTTTTTTTTTTTCCCCAATATAAATCAGTTGACATCAATCAGATGTGAATTTTGGCTGTTTGTGGGCTGGTTCTTCAATCACCCTGGTTCTGCTTCTGACAAGATAGTGATAGGTTCTTTTATTTACAGTATTTTTTTTTTTTTTTATTTTGTCTGATGATAAGCTTCAAAACCCGCATCATGTTAATCCTAACTGTTAGCGTTTATCTAATATTCCATTGTCAAAATTTGTCGTTTTTGTAATGTCTTAGATGTTACTGTAACATTTAACATTGAACACAATTTTGTGGCTGATCATACTGTCAATACTGGTATTTTGGCTTTCAGCGAGAAGTCTGAACTGCTGGCTTACGACGTGACCCAAGTACAAGATGTCGAGAGGGTAAGAATCATTTACAAACTTTTTACTGTGGTACATTTAACTGAGACTTTTTCATCTCAATAGGTGGCAGAAGACGTTGAATATCTGAAGTTTGAAAAAGGCCCTTGGTTGGAGCAGGATGACGTCACCTACCATCACATGAGAATCCTGTGAGAGCTCTGTCATTAAAATGGAAATACAGTCAACCCTTTGGGCCAATATAAATAGCAAAAATTGGAAAGTAATTGGAATAGTATAATCACCCCCCCCCCCCAAAAAAAAAAAAAAAGGCTAAGAGTTGGGGTGGATTTAACCAACTGTGTTCTACATATAAGAATTATTATACATCAACAAAACTTGCCTGTGCCTAATGATTAGCAGTTGAGAATAGCGTTAGCATGCGAACAATGACTTGTTCACTCACATTGGGACAATGCACACCACAGCTTTTCAAAAAATGGCGATGGGTATAGGAATGGTAGCAATAAGATGAAATCGTGCATCCCAGCGGTTCGTTACACACTTATCTACAGATTCTCGTGGTATTTAGCAACTTTTCCATACACATCAAGCCAGCGCTGGGCCCACTGTCAACAAGGTAGCTTGCGTTGTACAATGTCTCCTCAATTCATGATCTAGTACTGCGGAAATATAATGATAATATGTGATATATGTGTCGTCAAGAAAACAAATAGAGCTGGTCATGGGTGTTTTCTGTTTTAGAGCCGAACAGAGGTGAAGCACTGCTATGGGTTGCCAGATCCAATTTGAAAAAAATGTAATATAACTTAATTTTGTCACCTTTTTAAATTGGAAAATATCCCCAATACCCCCCCCCCCCCCCCCACACACACACACACACACACACACATTTTCTTTCTCCCTTGCCATTTTGCAACACTGTAGTGATTGTGACGTTCACCAACAAACCAAGTCTTTTGAACGGCTCTTCACCGTGAATGGTGGGACTAGTCTGTGTCAGAATCCATTCATCTCCCCCTCCCATGTTCATAGCCCCAGCCCTGCCCACCACACACTCCAGCAGAGTGCATCTATCTTAGAATGTTAGCGCCAGACAGTTGTAGGTGGTTTTTTTTGTGTTTTTTACTTTGCAACAAGCATAAAAAAGGCACATGGAACGTGTGCAGAGAGAAGGAAGGTAGAGGCAGAATTGAAGTGAAGTGAAGTGAAGTGAAGTGAAGTGAAGTGAAGCAGAGCGGAGGAGCTACAGAAGAGGTTGTGTCGACATGAGTGGGTACGGGCTAATTTTGATAGATGTGATAGCTTTGGTCAGAACATCTGTGACGCACATATGCTAGTCAATGTGTGTAAGGTGTTCTACATGTTTGTACTGTATTTTGCTGTCAAAAAGTGTTTTTGCCCTACCTGATTCTGTATTTTGTATATTCCTTCAAAGGTTTGTTTTCATCAAACTAATATTAATATCACTTGCACATTGCAAAAAGTGCCAGACCAAATACAAGAAAAACATTCTTTTAGGCTAATTTTCTTGTTTTAAGCAATAAAAATCTGCCAATGAGGTGACATTTTTTTTTCTTGCCAAGAAAACCTAATTCAGGACTTTTTTTTTTTTCTAAATGTTTTTAACAGTGATTTGAGTAAAGAAAACACACACAAAAACTGAAGTTCTTAATATAAGCAAGTTACAAATTAAAATAAAGCAATTAGTTCAAAGGTCAAACTTAAAATTTTAAACAAACTTGCAATTAGTACTTAAATTTACACTAACAATTCATCTATTTACTGATAACATCAGGAGCAACTGGGTGTCGAGTGTCTTGTTCAAGAACCCTTTAACAGGGTCACACCGGTGTTGGGATCGAACTCACATTCTCTGGTTTGGCAGATAACCACTCAGCCATGCCACCAGTAAAAGATTCTTCAAAATGTAGCTCGATCTTTTTTTTTTTTCCTCGTCTGAGCTTGGATTTATGAAAATTGTATAACTGTAAAGTGTAATAAATATTTTCTAATAACTTTAAAAAATACCCATGTAAAATATTTTCAACAATTTTGCTTTGCTATCATTTCCATTTTTAGAAAAAAGTGTTTTGAGCAAAGAAGTCTTGATAAGAAAATGCTAGATTTAATATCTTGAAATAAGCATTAGATTGTTTTTGATACACAGAATATTTTTCCTATTTAGATATAAAATAGAATCTATTTCTTATTAGAAGCATTTTTTACTTTCCTAAAATTGACATTTTGCAGTGTAGTTATCCCACTGATGTACCACATGTATAATGGCGTTTCTAAATGATGATTTCATTTACCAAGGGGAGAAAAGAAACACCAAACCTATCTGATCTTGATTAAATGAATATGCTAAAAACCCCACAGAAATCAGGAAAGGGAGAAACAATTTTTCTCAGCACCGTACTTACAGTAGGCTGTACAGTACACTGTGTGTACAATTATGAGCCAGGTTGTAATTTTGAGGATTAATTTGACTTTAGAACAAATCCAGAACTCTTGGTTGACCCAAAATGTTAATAAACTTCGAACCTAAATATTTAAGAGCGTGCAAGTGAGATTCTGGCTTTCTTAGAAAAATCTCTATGTCGACACAATTATTAGTCAGCTGTTAGTGTGCACCATTATTATGCAACCAAATTAAACATGGAACATTTTAAAATAATCTGTGTCCAATATAGCCACCATTCTTTTCAATAACGGTTAGAAGCCTTCTTCCCATAAAGTCTGCCAACTTCTTGATTTCTTGACGATCATCTTTTTGAGCAACCGGAACCATAACCTTCCATACACGCTTCCGAGAGGCCTACTGTTTTCCTTCAGAGCAAATCTCCTGTTCAAGTTCTCAAAATCACCACAGATGAAGAAGAAGGCCACTACATTTTTCTATCATCTTAAACCCTTCGTTTCGGCAGATCGTCTAAACAGGCCATTATTAGGCACACATTTTGCTGTTTTTAAGTCCTAGACAGGCTAGAATTTTCAGGATTTAGGATCTATTTAGTGGTACTTAGAATTTAACCAATGACTGTTAGCGATGCTATTTTGTCTGTCCAGACTATTGGCCCAAAGCGGCCGCTGTGCACAGTAACGGGTTAAGGCTTTAACTGGCGCGCCACACAGTGGGGTACTTGAATGCATGCGATTGAGCATTGTCCTTTATAAAAGCATGGTCTGAAAAACTAACCTCCAAAAATTGGCAGTAGATTTGGGAGTTAATTTTTAGTCCATCTTCAACCCAAAAAAGTCCAATTAGCTCATGTTTAATAGTACTAGCCCACTCCATCTTACTGGCATCCGATCGAACGTGTTTTGTGCCAATTACTGATCCTGCCACAGGCCCATCCATCTGGTCCATCAGGACTCACTCTGATCTCTTCAGTCCAAAAGACCTTTGAAAAATCTGTCTTCTGATATTTCTTGGCCCAGTCTTGACTTTTCAACTACTGTGACTTGTTCAGCTGAGCTCGTATTTCAGCCTCGCTTACCTTGGCCATGTGTTTTTTGCAACCCCGTTGACTATTTGCAATGAAATGTTTGATGGTTCTGTGATCACACCCTAGTATCTGAGCAATTTCAACAACACTACATCCTTCTGAAATAATATTTACAATTTTTTGACTTTTCTGAGTCATTTCTTTTTTTGCCCCATTTTGCCTGAGGAAAAGAAGCTGCCTAATAATTATGCACACCTTGATAGTGGGTATTGATCTCCTTAGGCCCCACCTTCCCTCGTTATCCAAAAACACCTGATATGCTTATATCTAATAAGCATTCAAGTTTATAGAACTTTGACTTGGAAAATATGCATAAAAATGATGATCTAGTCAAAATACTCACTTCACTCATAATTGTGCACACAGTGTAAAGACAATAAGAAGCTATTGAATGTTTCTTTTTTATTAGACTTGTCACTATGTCTAAATTAAGCCGAGTTTCCCACAAATCGTATCATGCCTAAACATACTTAATACTGAAAATATTTTTGAAGAAGTTAATATTAAATGTCCCATCACATGAGTATGACATGAATTGGTATGTATCACTTATCCCAATGTTTAGTTTAAGAGTAAAATACTTGTTTTAAAAAGTGCTCGAAATAATTCTCAGCAAAGAACCAATGGTCCGGTCCCATCACTACAAAACTCTACAAGAAAGCTCCATGTTGAAAATGGTCCTGGAAATACGTATCTGGGACATGTTTATTAGGCGCATGTTTTTCTATTTATAAGTCCTAAATAGGCAAGAGTCTTCAGAACTTTTAGAGAAATTTAGGGATACGTTAGAATTTAAGCAATGGCAGCTACGGACGCTTTCTGCCTGTTTCCAGGACTGTCAAACTCATTTTTATCATGGGCCATATTGTAGTTATAGTTTCTCTCAGCAGGCCGGTATTACTGTGAAGTCAAATCAATTTTAAGTTTGTTTGTCACACTTTACTTGCTTTTGAGATCAGAGACAGGGAAAAACTGTTCCAAAGAGATCTTGGGAAATAGAAATTCTTCCTCACAATTGAAGAATGAAGTCAAATCAGTATTTTGCGGGCCACATAAAACGATGTGGCGGGCCGAATCTGATTCCCGGACCTTGAGTTTGACACGTGGTTTAGAACTATCGGCCGAAAGGGGCCGCTGTGCCCAGTAAAAGGTTTAAGTCGACTTATTGAACTTGTCCCTCCCACCCGGCAAACACTTGGTACTCCATTTTAATGGCATCTTAGCATGAGAAGGGTATTCGGAAAGAAGATTATGATATAGCACGGGGATAAGGAACGTCAGTCAAGAGCCCCGTCCTTCTTGTTTTGATGTCTCCCTCTACCAACACACCAGTTTCAGAAGATATCCATCAGCAATCCCTGTGGATGCCTGATAACTATCCATGAATCAGGTGTGTTAAGTGAGAGACATCGGAAACAGGCAGGATACGGCTCTTGAGGAACTGTAGTTACTTACTGCTGATGTAGCATTAAGTGTAAAGAGGTGATTTTTTTTTTATGTGTTGTTGCTAGTTAGGTTCTACGGGGAAAAAAAAATTGCCAGGGAGTGATTTCCTAATGGTTGGATCCCGAATCGGCAGGGCTTCAGTGTATGCAGGAAAACAATAAGAGGCATTCTGACTTTTAGCTGTTTTTTTTTTGTTTGTTTGTTTTTTTTTTGCATTTTGCCATTTTCAGTGTTGAAGACAAGGAGAGGGTGGCGTCGTTGACCCATATACCCAAGTTTCTTCCCGAGATCACCATCGGGGCACACGACTACGATGAAAAATACTATGCCTACAAATCGGTACAAAGACAGGACTTTTTTTCAACTTTCTTGCTTTACTTGCTGCCCTATTAAATTCTGCTGTATCATTTTTTTTTTTTTAGCTTCCTGGGAAAAAATATGCTCGGGGATATAACGCAGATGTTGGAGACAAATATATTTGGCTCAAGTGAGGAAGATCCAGCGACCAGTCACCGCAGCGTCCATTGTTAGCATTTTGTCTCCACTTGAACGTCCTGTTATATATGTCATAAAAGAATAAAATTTCTCCTACACATTCTCTGCATGTGATCTTGGAGGCTACAGTACACACACCATTTTTTTGCCGGTTTGACAGTTTTTGGTGCCCCGCCCCCTTTCCATTATCGTCGACCTGCCATGTTTTCAAGACAAATCAAATTGTAATCGTCAGTCCGTCCGAAATGCATTTTAAACCAAAATTAAAAAGGCGTCAAACAGGTGCGGGAAAGAGTCAATTGTGGCATTATGACTATGATTTCACCACTACTGAGGTATTGTAGTAACCCTTAAGAATGCTGATGAGCAATGTTCCCTCTAATTTTCAATGCATCTGAGCATTCACATACAACTCCCTGAGCAGGCTTTGGACCAAGGTGCGCATCTTCAGACATGCACGCAGTGAGTCACCATGTGCATATCTGACATCGCTCCCAAAGGGACCTATATCACATAACTCACATTTTGTCATTAATGAGCAAGGCTTTGAGTATATCCAGGGGCCTAGCTGCAGCCCTGGACTGAGCCAGCCAAGTGTGTACATTCGTGGTTGGTGCTTTGATGACAAGAATTCATGTGAACAGCTTGACATGATAATGTTCAACTTTTAAACGTGTGGACCGGTAATGTGCTTCTGGGTAGTTACAGTATCCCCCCATTTATGAGGGGATAGCTGAGGTGACAAGCGTCGTCCAGGACCAATACGGGAGAATGATGCATCTATGATTGACATTTTGCCAAACAGATCACAACTATTTTTGTTCGTTTTCAACAAGTTTTTTTTCTTTTTTTTTTTTTTATCTTGAGCAAGAAGTGTTTTAGACATGACAGTGTTATGTATGTTGCACTAGTCACCATGGTAATAAGTCACAAGTGTAAAAAAGAAAAAAAAAAACATTCACTGAAAGAAGCGTATTCCTTTTTTACTTTGTGTGTGGATGTGCCACTGCTCGTTTGTTTCGCCAGGAAAAGCGCTTAGCATTTGCGTCTCTTAACTCGGCACTGTATGGGCTGTAAAAGCAGGGAACGTAAGCACTGTCAATGCATATGATTGTCAGTACAGTGTAAGTGAAACTTATATCATCGGCTGGACACTTGTCACAATGCAAAATGGTACAGAAAACAATATTGGTCTAATTAATCAGAAAAGATGAGGTCTAATAATAGATATTATTTAATACATTTATATTGCATTTTGTTATATGCGCAGCATAGATTTTCTTGTGCGCTGAGAATGTGCAAGCAGTGCGCAATCGCACACGTGCGCAGTTTAGAGGGAACGCTGCTTTTAACGCCAATATAGTTAGCTAGCTAACCTGCACTAGGTATATAAGCAGGGACCGTATGCAAGCACTGTCAATGCATTTGATTGGCTGAATACTGAAGTGAAACCTACTGTATCATTGGCTGGACACTTGTCACTCACTGTCACAATGCAAAATGGCACAGAAAACTGGTCTAAGATGAGGTCTAAAATTAGATATTATTGAATATGTTTATATTGCATTTTGTTTTATGCGCAGTATAGATTTTCTTGTGCGCTGAGAATGTGTGAGCGGTGCGCAATTGCACACACACGCAGATTAGAGGAAACACTGCTGATGAGGCTGGCCTCCACAATGCTTTCAACTCCAGTCTCCACAATGCTTTCAACTCCAGTCTCCTGTAGATTCTATGGTGAATCCTATACCAATTTCCACAGGAGTTTCCGCTTTCTGGTGGATCTCTTCAACATTCCTCTTCAAGTATTCACACAATTATTAGAACAATGGCAAAAAAGAGCCCAATGATGGAATAAAAAGACGAGTGACTGAAAACATAATGATATAAAAAAGAGTGCGAAATCACGGTAAAAACCCAGAAAAAAAAAACACTTCAAAACTGAAAATAAATCATTTGCAACCCCAAAATATTTACAGTGACTACACAGCTTATGCATAAAAAAAAAACAAAACTCACACATAAACCACTTATACTCTGCCGAACTCTTCACATTGTATGGTATCAATGGAAAGCACAGCTTCTCTGCTTTCAGAATTTGTTGGAATGTTGCTGGTAGTGACACATCAGGAGTTATGACCATTTGAAAAACGTGTCATATCTGTTCAACAATGTCAGGTCTGCTAATGCTTGCATGCTAGTGAGCTATAATTGAAAATTAATGAATGAACATGTATCAGATGGATTTTTTTTTAACCTTTTCAGCAAATGATGTAGGTTATGGAAGTAGGGCTTGTTTTGGACTAAATATTTTATTGGAATACTTTTGCTTGACATTTGTCTATGTACCTTGTCGATGGCTTTTGACATTTTGGGAACTTTTGAGGCTGGAAAGGTGAGTTCTACCAAAATGCTTGGCATTATTCAAATAGCAAGAAATTCAGTCTTCTGGTGGTGTATCATATGTGCTATGGGCAACAAGACGGGGCGACGTAAACCCCTGCAAGTTCTAATTAGCAACTTTACCACATTTGGTGGCGTTCGCACAATAGGAAACCGTTGACATTATTGTGAAAATAGTAGACAGAACTGAATCAGTTCACACACTTTTAAAGGCAGTGTCTACTGACTCCATTTTGTAGTCAAAGAAAGCAACCAACATCGCAAAAAGAGGCAAAACAGTTAGCTGTTATTTCAATTGGCAAAAGGGGAGCATCGCACTAACAGAATGGCCATCCCAACCATTACAACGGCAGACTAAGAACAGATTTTCTGACATTCTTATTCTGTCGTTTTTTTAGTTAGCGTTCACGTCATTTATTGGTCTGTTGGGAATCGGGTGACTGTCGATGAGAGATCAACAGACAGTTCGTAGGTGCAGACTGTCTGCCCACCTCTGATACTGGGTAGGTGATTAGGTGCACCTGGTGGTGATCGAACTGATTGAATAGACTCTGGTGGATAGGCTGTGACCAAAGGTAAAGCAATTAACCTTTATTAGATCAATGCTTCTCAAATAGTGGGGTGGGGCCCCCTGGGGTGGCACAAGGTGATGCCAACGGGGGCATGGATGACCCCAGGTGAAAGGCATTGTTCATGTCATGTGAAGTGTAATTGCAATAAAATGAGAATTTTTATTTTTAATTTAATTTCACGCATTGTGATAAACTTTGTTATTTTTTTCTGTTTTAGAAGCTGTAACGCATATACGTGCTGTAAAGAAAAATTGATAGTTGAAAGTCAATCTATATTGCTTTATTTATCTATTTTTAGGTTAGGGTTAAAAATGTTAATGTTAAAAAGGATACAGGTTTAGGTATACTTATACAATTTTTGTAGATAATAAATGTATTTATAGTCAATGTGTCGGGCGGTGCAAAAAAAATTCAAACCCACAACTTTTGTTTTGGGAGAAAACTACCACTGAGCCATGCCGGTGAACTTTTAAAAGCACTAATACAGTGATCCCCCCTACTTCATGGTAATGGGGGGTGTCAACCCCCCGCGAAGTCTGAAACCCGCGAAGTAGGATATCAGATCCTAGATTTCTATGTGCGCCCCAATATAGCCGCAGTAACCATAAACAATCCTTTTTTGTTTGTATTTTTGCTTATTTTATTTCCTTTCTCCCATTATTTAACATTACATTATCCTTATTAACATTATTATATAATCATTAAATAACTTATATTACTTAGTCTGTTGTGAATTTGTTCTGAGGACTGGTTATCTGCACCAAGACTCTGGTGAAAGAGTATGCAAGTCATTATGTTGAACTTAATTAATTTTGGCTCATGTATGGTGTATCATGGAGTATCTGTTGAATGATAAATCAATAACAATGTTAAAGACAGTCAAATAACATATAAACACTTGCCGAACTTTAATCTATGAATTTACTGTATTTTTAGCCGACATTAGCGGGTTAGCAACAACTAAGAACAACTACTAGCTATAAAGTGCAACCTCTACACAAACGAACACATAAACAGAATAAACACTCGTCGCTTACTAAACATAGGCAGTAGCGTGCGTTATCAACTTAAAAGATAATAAACTATAAATATGAGCTTACGTTGTCATTCACTACGTCACCGTAACGAGCCGAATGACGCACAGAGAACGTAAAACAGGAAACGGAAACGCAACGCAACCCGACAAATTAAAAGCATATATTTCAAAATAAGATTAAAAAAGGGACGAACTCTAACTCTTGAAGAATTCTTAACATAGTTATTAACTAATATTACTTAGTTATCGGATGAATAAAGCACTGTATAATGTACCTTTTTGCTTTTTTCATTTTTTTTCCATTTTTTCGCATTTTTTTAAATGTTTATTTTTATTTTGAAATATTTTTAATTTTTCCTGGAAAAACCCGCTAAGTACTGAGCCCGAGATATCTGAGACCGCGAAGTAGGAGGGATCACTGTATATGAATTAGCTGTCCCACAAATATTCAAAGTGTAAATTCAATGGATATCAAGTGACTAGGTTTTATTCCCACAAATATAGATACATCACCATTAAGGCTGCTAAGTTGCCAAGCTGTCGAAATATAAAAATTTAGAAATTCATAGCAGAGACATTTCTTGGAACCGGTCACCAAGTTTACCTAAAAGCCCAGGAGGGACTTTGTCACAATCCTCTTCACAGAAACGCTGTCAATCCTTCCAAGTGTCTTGGCTGCTGCTTGGAAAATCAATTTTAGCTCCAGCCAAACCTTTTCTATCTGAAGACTGAAGAGGCCACTCCATACCCTAAATGTGCTCATCAGCCTTCCTGGCTGTTTTTGGTCCATCAATTTTGTCAGCATGCCCTTTGCCCTTTGCAGAAACACAGCACCAAAACACACTGTTTCATCTTTACATTTGGCCGTGTGGATGGTGTTTTTGGGTTATAAAACCCTTCAAATAGCAGGGCAAGAGAAAGGCGTGTATAAATACAGTTGTTGTTTTTTTTTGCCATACCGTGCAATTGCACATACTTTACAGTTGATCACATTTATACTCCCTTTCTCCAAGTTGTTTAGCTCCTTTTCAAAATTGCCCTACAACAATTTCATAGATGAAGTCACGTCAAAAAGTTAGAGTTTCGACGGCATGAAAAATATTCTTCACTCTGGGGGTGCGTTACAAAAAGTAATTGATGGTCTGGCTTACTGTCACATTTTTCTCCATCCTCAAAATACAGCCAAATAACTTGACCTTGGTTTCATTTATCATAGCACATTTGCCTCAAAATTTCTGATACAGGATGTTCAAACAATGTCCCTCTGTCTTATGCCTTCTTGAGCTGAGCAATCTTGGACATGCTGCAAGATTTCAGTCTTGACAGCACATTATAAACTGTTTTCCGTTATGATTGAGGACTTAATTACCTTCTCAATATTAACAATTAATTTCACTGTAATTTTAAGGGTTTTCCCTTACCTTTTCTGTAGATCACCCTAACTGTAGGAGGCAACAGCTTCAATGGATTTCCAGAAAATAGTTGTGTGTGTGTGTGTGCGTGTGTGTGTGTGTGTGTGTGTGTGTGTGTGTGTGTACTATATTGTTCACTTTTTGACCATTTAGCAGATTACAATAGCTGTGTCATATTGTGACCAAAAATTTGCAGCTATTTCTGTAACCTATTCCAGCCTTCTTCAGGCTAATCATTTATAATAGCACCAATACTTGTCACTTGATAAGCAAACAATTTATGTTTTTTTATAACCTTATTCTTAAAGGTTTGGTTCATGCACAAGTACATTCGCACAATCCTGATTTCAATCAAGTTGGGATGTTGTGGAAAAGGGTGTACAATGATTTGTGACCAACTGCATGAAAAAAATAGTCCCAACGGTTTATGTACAATGATTCTCTGCGTTTAATTGCCAGTATTTTGGGGACTCCATCATCTATTGTTGATAATATCATCAAAAGATGGTCTCGTTAGCAAACAATTGAAGACACCAACCATGCATTTTGACAAATTTTAAAATTATTACATTTTTAAAAATATATAACACTGATTAAATTGACCACTTTATTGAAGGGTCATGAATATTTTCACAATTTAATATAAAATGAAATTAACACATACACATGCACAAATACATATATATATATATATATATATATATATATATATATATATATATATATATATATATATATATATATATATATATATATATATATATACATATATATATATATATATATATATATATATACATATATATATATATATATATATATATATATATACAATTAATAACCCAATATTCTTTCTATGTGTTACAATGGCTTCTATCTAGGTAGACAGACAGCAAACAGCAAATGAGTGTAACCCTTCTCGAACTTAGTTGTGTCAGTATTACACCTCTCACTTATTTATATTGTAAAACCATAAAGAAAAAAAAAAGAAAACTCATGGGTCAGATCTCACAAAGAGAATGAACAACACACGTGCACTGACAGCAACCGCACCCAACTGCTGCCACAAAATGCACTATCAACAGTGGCCAGCAGAGGCGCCAAAAAACAAAGCCAAAGTCAAACAAGGCACAAATTTGTAACTGTTAAAATATGAACTAAATCCATTCCACAACACACAAATTATTTCATTATTCCTTAAGTATCAACTCTATATATTTTTAACACATTAAAAGTTTAGCGAAAATACAAATGATTTTTACGGTGAAGTTTTACATCAGTGGGCGATATTATGCGGATTTTGCCGTAGAAGCTAGCATTTAACAGACGAAAGATAGAAATCAGCATCATTAATTAAGATCACATAACGGTAAAATGTATTTTAGCAATCTCACAATAACAGTTACCTTCAACAAAATGGTCAGAACACACTTTCGTGTATTTTGTCGGTTGGAAATCCATTTGATTTATCCTTGCAATCCATGTGTTTCTTCTCCTCTCACTAAGTTCCTTCACGCGTTCGCATTTGTGGTGTCTGTCAACAGGTATTCTGAAGAAGCTTCTTTTGACAGTGTTGTTCACTCTATTGTTTCAACCATGAATGGGGCAGATGTTTACCATTGTCAGGTACCTCTGAATCACAATGTCCTCGGCTTTTATGTTTGCTCACTGACCCAGCAAGTGTTTGTTTGCCCCACAAGTGGCTGGTGACGTCACGTGAATACTATCTATAAGGGAAAGTTATGATTCTACCATGCAAAGCGAAAGCCATACTTCAACAACATCCAGAGTCCCCGAGGCCTTCGCTGGGCCCAAACTCATCTGAAATGGACAGATGCAAAGTGGACAAATGGTACTATGGTTTGTGAGTCTTCATTTCGAATTAATTTTGATAATCATGCAGGTCGTGTTCTCTGAGCAAAGGAGGAAAAGGACTATCCAGATTGTTACCAGTGCAAAGTTCAAAAGCCAGCATCTGTGGTGGTATTTGGGGAGTGTTCGTGCCAAGTGCGTGGGCAACTCAGACATCTGCTGAAAGGTACATCAAGGTTTGCAGCAACACCTGCTGCCATCCAAACAATGTCTTTTCCAGGGATGCCCTTGTTTATTTCTGCAAGATAATGCCAAGCCACTTTGTGCATGCTATTATATCAACGTGGCTTCAAAGTAAAAGAGTATGGGTATTAAAGTGGCCTGTCTGCAGTCCAGACCTGTCTCCCATTGAGAATGTCAGGCGCGCTGTGAAGCGCAAAATCCGACAACAGAGACTATTGAACAACTGGAATTTAAAAAGAATTACACCGACAAAGCTTCAACAAATGGTGTCTTCAGTTGCCAAATGCTTATTGAGTGTCGTCAGAAGGAAAGGTGATACAATACAGTGGCAAACATACCAATGTGATATATCCAGTCCACACATTCCAGAAAAAGTCAGGAAAAGGTCTAGGATGATATAAACAGATTCCACAAATCTGTCTCGATATGACTGATTAAAGGTCCCCACATTTTTACAAATTTATCATGAGTATCATACAGACTATCTCTTCAAGATATCTATCCAAGATATCATTTAATTCGTTCATAACACTCAGTTCTATTTTATTCTTTTCTACTTCATTGCTTCGTTTAAAGACGGCTCGGTGCAACGGTGGTTAGCACGTCTGTCTCACAGTTCAGGGACCTGAGTTCAATTCCTCCTCATCCGGCCTTCCTGTGTGGAGTTTACATGTTCTCCCCGAGCCCATGTGGGTTCTCTCCGGGCAATCCGGCTTCTTCCCACACTCCGAAAAGATGCACGGCAGGTGTATTGGACGTACTGAATAGCCCTTGGGTGTGATTGGGTGCTTGAATGGTTGTTCGTCTCTGTGTGCCCTGCGATTGGCTGGCAACCATTTGAGGGTGTCCCCTGCCTAATGCCCAAAGTCAGCTGGGATAGGCACCAGCAGGTCTGCGATCCTTGAGGAGAAGCAGCTGTAGAAGCTGGATGGGTGGATGGTTTTAAGCAAGGGCCAGGAAAAAAAAATGCCCTTTTGTACCACTGTACCTTTTACATGTCACACATTGGTGAGCTTGAAGGGAAATGTCTATTCAGGCCGGTCTTAGAATGATGCATGCAGTGTGCTATTTTGATCTGTATGAGATGAAGCCCGGCATTTTTTGAACACCATTTTATCCTTACTAAAAATCTCTTCCATAAATCTGCTGGGATATCTGTACTTGCGTCTTTTGTCCAATCCTCGTTGACTTCACTCATTGAAGATTAAAAAAGTAGATTGACAAATTGTGAAACCGGCGGCTTGGAGGTTCGAGGTTATCTCAGAAACTCATAAAAATTGTGACCTTATTCATCCTTAATCTTGATTTTGTTATTTTTAAATACCTTTGCTGTGACAGTTTTTTGTAACAATAAAATCCCTAATTTTATTCATCATCCTTGGGGACAGGGAGTGATTTCCCATCCTTTTTATGTTATGTACTTCACCCACTTGACAGGTGCGTAGTATGCATCTATTCTTTAATACGTTATCCTTGATAACTGTGGTCCAAGCCACCTTGAGACAAGTAACCACCTGCTCCTGTGTACTTCTTGACTGATATCTAGCCTTTCCCATGATCACCCAGACTCCATGGGGTGTTATCTTGCATGGGACCCGAGGCCTTGGTCGATTGTTCCACTACCACATAATTCCATCACCAACTGTCACCTTTTCATCCAGCATCTTATTTAGGTTTATTTTGATTATCACTATTCTGTCTATTCCTGTAAAAAGCATAACAAATGGAGGCTGCATTTCTTTTCATTCAACACCTTGGATTTTTTGTTGTTAAAACACTAAATCGTTGTAAATAAGCATTCAAACGTTTAGAGATGAGATGACGTTTATCTGGTACAGCCCATTATGAAATCATCATGAAATATCACCGGAAAGCCATCCCTGGCTTTTTAAAGTATTGCCTCTTATGAGCGTTTGTGAATTCATTGCTTCTCTGGGCTTTTTTTTGTAACACTCTTTAAAGTTTTTTCTTTTGAAGAATGTTCTGATTCAGCACACTTTATCCACAGTCTGTGGGTTTTGCCCACTGATTCCTCCGCTGCCATACAGAAACATAATGAAAGAACCCACATTAGTAGCATTGAATAACAGCTGGTAAATTGTTTTAGCCACTCGTCCCAGCCATTATTAAAAGTGTGAAAAGACCTTTCGCCCAAAAGTTGACTTTTTCTTTGGAAAAAAAGTCCAAAAACTAATTTAACGCTACAAATTGTCGCCCACGGTGTCTTGCTCGGTGCTGAGATTAATCTGAAGGCGGATTAGCAATGCCGGCGCTCACTTAATCAGTCTGAGCCGTGGATGCTGCTGCCACAACCTTTTTGGGCCGAGCCGGGACAAACAAGAACAGGTGAACGCAAGCGGCCTATTTAGGGCTGCTTCTGATGCTGACAAAGATAACCGATGACGCTTGTCTTCACTGCTCTGCATCATGCAGTACTTCACTTTTCAACCAGTAGATGACAATGTTTCTCTCTGGTTAACCTGAGGGAACCCAAAGGCACGCCGCAGAAAAGCATATCCAATTCCTGTCAAATGTTTGGAAACGTCCTCTAACTCAGTGTGGAGGGGTTTTTCTAGTTTCTTTTTTATTTGTTTTTCATGATTAAAAACACACATAAACACACACACAAACAGAGTTGAAAATACTTCAATCATCGGCATTTTAAGGAAAACTGATGGACTCTTGGTAAACAAAACAAAACAAAAAGATATAAAAACAGAATAAGCTTTATAACTTAACTTTTATAAAGTAGGCATATTTTTATTTTTACATTTTATGATTATGCTTTATGAACTCAGAGTGTTGCATAATCAAGAGTTAATAGCTTCAATGTCTTTATCTGCTAATTTAGAATTTATAGGCGTTACCAAACAATCAGGCAGAACTGTAGACAAGTCTTTCCTAAATGTTTTTAGACAACTCACTGACTTCAACATCCTCAAGGATTTGGCATGTCCCATGTCCACGCCAAAAGTGAAAAATTAATTCACATTTAAACAAGCATGCAAAACATGTGACAAAACCATAAAAGCTGTTACAAGATGGTATGCATACAGCAAATTTTACAAAACAGAAGAGCACCATACATTCTCTTTCCTCATCAGCACTGCTGCCTCTCAAGAATACCCCCCCCCCCCCCCAAATATGTAATTATGGCAAAATAGCAAATAGCTATTACACAAATTACACACACCACATTTGGAGATTCCCTCATTGTTGTCAAATCAATGAATTATTTACAATCCTCATGGCAACTATGCTTAGTGTAGCATCAACATCACAATACTGTATATTGTTCTGTTTGTAAAGTCTTTATTTTTGCTCCAGATTGTTGTTCCGTTCAAATGTTTGCCAAAGACTACATGCTGCTATCTTAATACTGTATAGCTTCAATAAAACCAGATCCAATGGTTTCCAGGGGGAGGAACCTGTGCATATGTGCAGCAGCTATAAACACCACGAAAGCCCAATGAAACGCGGCTGACTGATAAAAGGAGAAACTGGCTAAGAAAGTTTGAATAATCAAAAGAAACGTTGGTGGCAATGCTGATGGTTTGAAGCATCAGTGCGAGGTGAGTAAAAATAGAATGATACCTCCATTACCTCATGAAGTTCAATTACAATAGATAGATAAATAACAGAAGGAAGAGTAATCAAGCAAAATGCTAAAACAAAACAAAATCTACACTCGCATAAAATCCTTGCAACAGAAAAAAATTCTTTTGGGTCAAATTTTATTTCAAACTTACACAGTATCTTATTGTAACTTACAGGTAGACTTTATTTGACCTTTTTCAAACTTAAGAATACACATCTGGTGAGTGTTTCAGTACATTTTGCACACCTTGCAATTCTTTAAGAAAGAGCTTAAAGGCAAAATTTACAACAGATGTTTGATCCATGAATCGACCAATAGTTTTTCAAGGGCATCCACTTCTACGCCTTTCTCTGGTTCTTTCAGCCTCTCTCTTGCAAGCTGCTGATTACACTGTAATATGCTAAGCTCACTGGCCACTTCCTTCCGCCAGCATCCCCTCTAAAGCCTTACAATGGCAAGTATTGCTGATCAATTGTTTGGTGTAATTTTGTACTCAAAATATCACAGCATGATGAAAAATGTTGTTTAAAGTCATTCTTATGGAACCAGGAAACACGTCGGTGGATTCTCAGAACAAATACCTGACATGAGTTTTCTTGACTTCCTTGTTAGAGATTAGCAATTTGAGGGAGCTGAAAGTGCTCAAATCCCAAAGAGTTTGACTTTTGAGAGTTTAGAGAAGTTTAAAATAAGTTTACCTGTAATAAATGGTAGACTGTATTTTATGTTCATTGGTAACATACACTTTCGTTGCAATGGTTCATTGGGTTTACCTTCTGTGAAGTATAGTAAATGAAACAGGGCCTGTTGAACAGGGCCCACATCCCAGTTAGACTTTTTAATGGGGGTACAGCCCCCCCCCTCCAAAAAAACCCAACAACAACAATCTCATTGGTGATATCACCATAATTTTAATATAATTATAGCTAGTTTTCCACACCTTAGAGATTGTTTTATAGAAAGTGCTCAATCCTATTTTAGTTCATTAACAAAAACACGTTTTTATTAGTTTTTGTTAACGCTAATAACTTTGTGGAATTTGACTTCTTTCCAGAGTTCAGTCCCATGGCAAGAGTAAACATAGGGGTCACTGGCCTCCTTAGATACCCCTTTTGCTTGGGAATGTTCCTTTCCGTTTCTACCCAAAAACTAGGACCCAAAAGTATTTGCAAGAAAGGTTTGTTGATATTCTAAAAATGCTGAATAAAGGTGGTGCAATGCAACTTTGAACCTACCGTAGGATTTATTACTCCTACCTGGTCTGCTTTACTAAAAGTAAGCGTATCCCCTAAATAGATCAGAGGTCCCGAACCACCAGTCCGCAGCTCGGTCCACTGGTCTACGGATCAACTAATACCAGGCTGCATAGTCCGCTCCCGAAATAATGATGTTTGGAACTGATTTAGTGTACCCTTTAAAAGTTCATTAGTTCGTGCTTTGTTAGGCTTGATCTTTGTTTTTTGGCGCCGCCTCTGGCCGCTGTTGATATAACAATTTGTAGTGAGGAAAAACGGTGTGGGTTCACTTGAGAGCAATCACTGTCTGCGACACACATGTGGATCTGGCCCACAAGTGTCTGTAAATTGTACTGTCTTTGTAAGAAGGTTATCATTTATGATGTGCCCAAATTGAATTTGTTTGTTAGTCAAATAACTGTGGTTAACATGCCAGCTAATGTACATTGTTATCTTCAGTGCTTCCCTGCATGCATTTAGCGCGTTTTGCTTTGTGCCAGGTATTTCTCTTTGGTATATACAGTTTTAGCATATGCAAAGGTTTTCCATTGAAAAGAACACATTTGCAGCTAGTTAATGTTTTGTATTGAAATGATTAACATTTGTAAATCAGTTATACGATGTATGACGTGTTATATGATATGTTATAATTTGGGTACATTTTTGTTAATTTTGAGCCACCCCATCCGTGGATTAAAAAAAATAAAGTTGGTTGATGAATAGTTGTCATGTATTTCTTTTGCAGCTGTAATTTTTGAAGCAACAGGCCACTGATGACTTTTACAGATGCTACTTTGGGATGATTTTCAATCCTGGCTTCTGAAAATAGGTCGCTCCATCGACCGGCGTCAGAAATACTCGCCATCACACAATGACGTTGGCTCGGTAAAGTGCACTTGGATTTATTTTATCCAGTACTTTTCTTATTTTTAAAAGGAAGCATCTCTCGTCTGCATTTTGTCTTCACCCAATGACAATTTCTTCAAAGGTTAAAGAAAGGTGACGTAAAGGTTAGATCTGACATTCTGGAGAGGCCTCTTTTTCTTTTTAAATTACCGTATTTCTCAGAGTACAAGTTGACCTCGCTTCTAAGTCAACCCCCCCCATCTTTTTTTTTAAAATTCGATTTGGGTGAACTTTACAAAGATGCGGTTATAAGTCTACCCCTGACTTTAGTAGTTACATAGATCAGTGGTTCTCAAAGAGGGGTCTGACTGATTGCACTTTTGTGATGTTCTGTGCAAACGCTCTAAAACATGAATATTATATCAAATTAGAGGTATATACAATAATCCCTCACTACTTCGTGCCTCCTCTAACGTGCCCTTAGTGCATTGCTGATTTAAAAAACAAACAAACAAACAAACAAAAAAACTACTTCGTGAGTTTCATGAGGGAGTGTCCGTGCGTTTCCACAAGACACTAGATTGGCTCCCCGCTCGACCATTGACCAATGGGAGCAGGAGTAGATACAACTCTAATCTACTCCTGCGCTCATTGGTCAATGCTTGCGCTGGGAGCCAATCATGTGTCTTGTTGGAGAGCCCGTCTCCCTCCTGAAACTCACACATGCTTGTTAGGTAGACATGAAGGGAGACCAGGAGAGAGCATTGTAAATCTCTAATCCCTAGATTTCTTTTGTAATAAATTGGAAACTTTGATTGTTTTCAGGTTTGGTCGGCTACAAGCTTTGGTCTAGTTAGACGCTACTTCATTTTTCATTTATCGTAGGAGGGGGGTTCCGGTCCCTATGAACAGCAAAAAAACAAGGGGTTGTTGAATAATAATTTTAAGCCTTGTAAATGACATGATATTCATTATTTCACATTGTAATTCATGCTATTCGAACACAGATATGTGGAAAAAATTGATGTTTTGAGTTATGCGGTAAGTCAACCCTCCTAATATGGGGGTTGAAAATGAAGGAAGAAAAATCCTCAACTTGTACTCAGAGAAATACGGTAATGCTCTAGAAGTGTTTTTCATCCACATTTTGACAGCAACGATAACCATCATAGATAGATAAATAGCATTCGTGATAGATAACTATGACAGATTAGCATGGATTAATGATAGACTCGGCAAAGACCATCCTGCATTCCTTTGAACCTTGCCCCTAATACTTTTGCAGAGGATTGCCGATACACCACCTACCTCCTCTCATCCCATGCTGCCGTTTGTACTCTTTGCATAGGAAAGGGGCACAGAAGAAACAGGCATTGGTGGGCAGCATGTATAAGGGCTTGTAGTCTAACCTTAGCTTATTAATTGTCTTCCACAGTCTTCTTTCTGAACCCAGAAAAGAAAAACATTGTTTTTCTCTCCCACATTTCATAAAAGTGTGCCGGGAGCAGAGTGGTTGACACACGGGGAGAAAAGGCTGACGAGACCAGCAGAAACTAATGAGGCGTGTTTCAAAAAACAATAAATTAGGCCAAAAATAAAAGGTTATTGAAAGCACAAGTCATTCTTTAATGATGGAAGTAGATGATCACGCCGCACACCTCTCTTGGAACGCTAAAATCAGGAGAATGTTTCCTTATTTGGACAAATGGATTGATAGACGAGCCGTCGCGTAGGCGTCTTTTGATTCACATGCGGCGTGCCGGAATCTTTTCATCAGCGCCAACATTTCCAGAGACGCGCGTGAAAAGTAAAGACTAGTCATTGTAAGGCGTACAGTCATCCGCAAGCCTTCCGGAGCGTGGCTTCCTTCTCATTTTGATCTTCCACCTGCCGAGCACGGGGCCCGTCTTCACGTCGGATCTTTCACTATTTTAGCTCTCTCCTCGCTTGCAGGAAGTGGCTTGAAAGTGCATCCTGCATGCCACAGCTCATTAACTCAGAGGTGTCATGAGGGGAGGACTTGTGTGCTCCTGTGTGTGTGTGTGTGTGTGTGTGTGTTGCTTGTGAGTTGTCTAAAAGCTAAAAACAGCGTCGCTTCTCTCAGGAGCTCTTGAGTGGAGGCGGCCCCCAAGTCAAAACAGATGGCATCAAAACCACCGAGAGGATTTTATCCACCTCGTGCTTCTTTCTTTGGTTTGTTGTGTATTTGTATAACGGGGGACGGGCTACATGTGAGTGGTTTTTAACGAGTACCAGCTGCACGGTTGTTACCAGCTATAATCGTCATTCTACAGAGGTGCAGTAAACTTCCTGCCAATTTACTGGAGACCATTACAAGGAATTAGCCATCGCATCCCTCATGACCGCAGATGGAGATGGAAGTCCGCTTTGCGTTGCCTCTAGCGCGCAGGAGGCTAAATGAAGGAATTCCAGTCAAAGGAGCACATGAAAAATGGCCATTACGCCGGTAACAAGACCATCTGCCGTGCAAGCTGACGCTCCCGTTAACACGGCAGCCGTTGCGACGCTTTCTCGCCAGGCCTGCTGGACGCGAGGGATCCTCATGCTGAGATAGCCTGAAGCTACATTGTCAATCCCTGATTCAAGGTTGACTCCTCTTCAGGCCTCTGATGGTTTGGACCTTTATGGACTAAAGCGCAATGTGACATCTTTCAAAGTCACGTTTCAAAGTCAACGTTCGGGAGATGTTATTCATTATCAAACTCTACGATTAGTCTTTCTAGGCTAACCCCAACTCATGAATATCTAACAGAATATTTTTGGAGAACCACGTAGGCAGACCAGTCTCTGGACCCAGCCCTAAAGGAGGCACACGGAATGCATGTTGGGGGGGGGGATTACTGTATTATTACTAACCTACTGATATTTCCATTCTTATACGTTGACCTTTTACCGTTTACAGTACATAGATGGCACCTTCAGCACTTGTGCTGGGTATTTTGTCTAAAAGGCTATTGAGATATATCTCTTCTTTATATATATTCGGAATATTCAATTCTATGCCGGTGCGTATCGCAATATTGCAAATTCATACTGCAATAGGTATCCGGATTCTCAACAAATTCCTCATGCGCTAATCTGCCTCTTACTGCATGCATAAGAAATATTTTGCATAATTTTTGCACAATATTTTTCACTTACCATATTAGAACCATTGTTTCCATTTGTTGTTTTACTGCTATTTATTGTTTTTTTATTGCTTTTTATTTATTTGCTCGTGGAATGTAGTCTGTTGCTCGGGAAGGGAACAGAAGAAGAATTTCATTGTGTGGTATAATAATAATGTGCATATGACAATAAACTCCTGAATCTTGAATCTATTGGGCAATGTTTGTGAAAAAAAAAAAACCCTGACATACATGTATAAATTAACAGACAGAAAAAATCAGAAGGAATAGACAAATTCTACTACTTATACTTTTTCAGAAGCCACACACCATTGACTTCTATGAGCAAAAAAACTCTTTTTTTTAATTTCAAGCATGCTCTTGACTGCGTTAATATGGCCTCAGCAGTTGAGAATATTCAGATGGCACTGAGGTAGCAACTTTGCCACAGGTGCTGCTTATTGCACACCACTTCATACTCTTCTTTTTCTGCCATTTTTGTTCTTCAACATGGACAAAACAGATCTGTGACGTCACTCGCATTGGTGAAAAAAATATAGACAAAAACCAAGGAGAAATCTATTGTTATTAAATACAGTGAAACCTTGAGAAATGGTCACTTCTGTACAGTTTTTTTCATCATAAGATTAAAATTACGTTGCATATAAAAGAAACTAAATTAAACAAAACAAAACTTGAAATCTCCAAATTCCCATCAAAATTAAACATGAGATTCAACACTGTGCGGAAGCCCAAGATATGAGTACATGGGCAGAAATGATTGAAATGCTATATTCGTATCATTAACTTTTCTTTTTCTGCAGTTTGCAATCCTCCTCTGCTGCCACTTTTGCTTTGTATATGTTGTAACATTTAAATTGGTGTTTTCGTAGCGCTTCGAATGACTTACACGTAAAACATGATTCATAATATGACAGAAATCATGATACGAAAACCGCTCCAAATTGGATTGATTTAAAAAAAAAAACTATTTTGAAAATAAGGCGTCTCCAAACCGATGCGTGATATTTTGGAAACTGAACGTTGTATTGAACGTTGTATAAAACTGTATTATTTCCCAAAGTAGTTCTGCAAAAAATCTCGGCGTGATATTTGACTCCACTCTCTCCTTTCGAACACATATTAATAACATGACAAGAACGGCGTTTTTTCACCTCCGCAATATAGCTAAAATTCGCCCTATTCTTTCTATAGCGATGCAGAAACATTAATTCATGCATTTGTTACGTCGCGCCTAGACTATTGCAACATTTTGTTTTCTGGACTTCCCATGTCCTACATTAAAAGGACGATCGCAAAATGCCGGTTTGCTATCGACCCCCCGGGCTAAAAAGAAGTCTGCGGGATCAAGGGCATTTTCCATTCGCGCGCCAGTACTATGGAATGCCCTACCTATAGAAGTTCGCGCAGCCACCTCAGTAGAAATCTTTAAATCCCGACTAAAAACACATTTATATTCAAAAGCATTTAGTTAATTTAACCTGTCTGTAGCCTTCTTCTTTTTTCTTTTTTCCTCCTTCCCTCTTCCGGCTGGGAGAGGGGGCTAGCTAGATGGTGAGGGTTGACTTGACCGCCTCCATTGGGTCCTGCGCTGGTCGACCATCACGGGTTAGGAGTTTGGCCGTCTGCAGTCCACCTGGCTGGAATGTGGGATGGTTCCTGCCTGATGGCTTTGCCTGCTGTCAAGACATCACTGCACTATATAGCACAATATGTTTTCTGTAATCTATATTGTTTATGTGTATGTCTGTATTTGGTACATGCAGAATCCACTTCAGCCTGTGGGCCTGGAAGGGGGCTCCTCCCACCTGTGGTCCCTTCTGGAGGTTTCTGATTTTCCCCAAATTTGGGGTTTTTGAGTTTTTCCTTCCCCTTCTGGGAGCTTTGACAGGGGATGCTGTTGTGTACCCTATACTGAAAAGATGTCTCTGTACGACCTCTTTTCATTCTGTGAAGCCCTTTGAGACTTCGGTGATTTAGGGCTATATAAATAAAATTTGATTGATTGATTGATATTGCATTACGCATATTGCGTCACTTCGTATCACAATATATCGATATATCAATATTATCGCCCAGCACAATTGAACACGTTGACAAAAGCAGTTCTGTGAAGATAACTCGTGTTCTTTACAGATGTAGCCTTACAAATTTTCAGTATCATTAAACAAAAACTCATTTGATAAACAGTTTTTCTGATTTTAATATGTTATTCTGACTCAATTCTTCCAATATTATTTGCTATTTTTCTCCCTGTTATGATGGCTACACCTATGGCGGATACACTTATCAGTCATCCCCCATCAGTTTGTTGTGGACCATTCAGAGCAGCGTTTGTCAGTAAATAACAATTTGACAATAAGTCTTTGTGCATTCGTGAGATACTGTTGTTTCTTCTTGTGTGATTGCTCAGGAGTGGCCAAAGTGCAGCTTCATGCATGACTGCAAGCCTTTGGGCTATACACCACTCAGGAGACACCAGCTGCTTCTAATAGCGGCGGAGTGTTTCTTTATTTTCTTCCTAAATATCCATGCATCAGAAATCTTTTTTCTGTCTGTTTTAGAAACAAATGATTTCATGGTAGTATAATTTACTTGAAACACCCAGTGTTGTAATCACTTTTGCAAGGTGGACTATTTGGCGCATTTCATTAGTAGAAAAATCATATTTTTTCCAGATACCACAAGAATATGACATGTATCCTGTTTAATAAGGTGGAACAGCCTCAGGTCGTTTTCCTGTAATAAGGATAGACACGCACATTTTAAATGTTTTCAATTTGATCACATCAGAGTCTTCTCTGCAATGATTGTTCCTCCTCATGTCAAGCTAATCAATTAAACAACCGTACTGACTGTCTGCAAAAGCCAACATAAACCCATTTACGTCAATAGGATACATTTCCATGGCAACTTTTGCCTCCCACTCTTCCCGTTCCAGAGTAATTATGTGTGTCAACGGTATATTTAACATTAAACTGACAGAGGTAGCTCATTTCCCGAGCAAATAAACCGTAATGATGTTTCCGCACGAATGCCGGTAATTGGAATCAATTACTTTATTGGAATCATAGGGCAATTCATCAAAGTCTCCTTTGGGGAGTTCTTTAGGTGACTTAGTGGATATGGTCACATTTATGGGTTCCAACCAGTGAAAAAGCAAAATGATGCTGTATTTCAGGTCTTAAGGGACTTAATGCACAAGGACCCTCTAAATTCAACATGTTGCCAAACATGTTGAAATCAGTTTCAGAAAACATTGTTTCTGAAAACAGCAACATTACTCTTGCTCCCCCGAAAACGTTTTTTGCACCCCCCACTCTACGCGCTATCTATAAAAGTTGTATAAGTATCCTAAACTTGTATTCTTTTTAACATTAACAAAAGAAAAAAAGCAACAAAGATCAACTTTTAACAACTGTTATTTTTTTAAACAGCATTTATACGTATGACAGCTTGGTCTAAAACAGAAAACACTAACCAAGTGCATCAACATGCCTGAAAAAAAAATGGAAGTTTTTGTTTTATTGCAATTACATGTCATGTGACTTATAGCAAGCTCTTTCCCTGGGGTCATACCCCCCCCGCATATAATTCCTGCATATGGGACTTACCTGAGTGACTGAGTTATAGCGGTGTTTGAGTTTAAACAGTGAGACACTGACAGCCTTTGTTTGGTGTATTATAAATGTATGTATACATTATAGGCTATGCACTTTATATTCACCATTTGCCTCCCTATCCTGGTCCACAGTAAAAATTTCAAGTGTTGACCAGTCTGTGGTGATAAAAATTTGGGGACCCCAATACGTAATGACAATACGTAAAGAAGTTGAAAACTCAGGAAGAAGATTTATGGTGTCACGTTGAATATGGAAGCACTGCTAAACGGTAAATAAAGTATATTACAAAAGAAATACAAGACCAAAGCCGAATGTCTGGTGATGGCCCAGATGGCAACCCACAACCATTGTGATTCTCTTTGGGGCGATCGAAGGATTTTACCTGTGCTGAGCAGCAGCACGACGAAGCTAGTTGCTGATGCAACTGTGAACGCTAGTGCAGTCTTCCATGTTCTGTCACTGAAGCAATCAGCAAGATATTTCACACAAGTGTGGCAACTGTTCACTTCCGAATGTAAGTCGCAGTGCTCATCTGGGTATTACAGTGATCCCTCCTACTTCGCTGTCTCAGATATCGCGGTCTTAGTACTTCGGGTTTGTCCAGGAAAAATTAAAAATATTTCAAAATAAAAAAATCATTTAAAAAATGTGCAAAAATTTACAAAAATTGAAAAAAGCAAAAAAGTACATTATACAGTACTGTATTAATCAAATAACGAAGTAATATTAGTTAATAACTAAGTTGAGAATTATTCAAGCGTTAGTTTGTGACGTTTTTTTATCTTATTTTGAAATGCATGCTTTTAATTTGTCGGGTCGCGTTGCATTTCCATTTCCTGTTTTACGTTTTCTGTGCGTCATTCGGCCCGTTACGGTGGCGTAGCGGATGACAACGTAAGCTCATATTTATAGTTTATTAGCATTTATGTTGATAATGCTCGCTACTGCCTATGTTTAGTAAGCGATGAGTGTTTATTCTGTTTGTGTTCGTTTGTGTAGAGGTTGCACTTTATAGTTAGTAGTTGTTAGTTTTTGCGAACCCACTAATGTCGCATAAAAATACAGTAAATTCATAGATTAAAGTTCGGCAAGTGTTTATGTGTTAGTTGACTGACTTTAACATTGTTGTTGATCTATTATTCAACAGATACTACATGATGCACCATACATGAGCCAAAATAAATGTGAAGTTCAACGTGATGACTTGCGTACTCTTTCACCGGAGTCTTGGTGCAGATAACCAGTCCTGAGAACAAACTCTCAACAAACTAAGTAATATTACTTATTTAATAAATATACAATAATGTTAATTAGGATAATTTAATGTTAAATAATAGGAGAAAGGAAATAAAATACGCAAAGAAAAAAAAAGGATTGTTTATGGTAACTGCGGCCATATTGGGGCATACATAGAAATCTAGGAACTGATACCCTACTTCGCGGGTTTCAGACTTCGCGTCTCTGTCAGCGTCTCGTCCGTCACACTTAACCTAAGGAGGTTTAAACCTGCTGGTTGAAACTTTGAGACCCAGACAGGTGTCTCAGTGTTTTTTGGTCAGTTGCCAAGGTCTCGCTAAAGTCCACAGTCTGGCCAAATACTGTATTTAGATACGGACATCGGCGGGTGGTCCAAAATGCTCCTGTTTGATACTGACTGGTGGTCATGGGATGGAGCATATGAATCTGAAAAATATTCTGAACATGAACATGAACATGAAATGAATTTTATTATTTTAGTTTATTTTTTGTCTTAATCTAAAAAGCACCTACACGTTGCTTCAGGGTGGGAGACCAGATGCTGTTGGAAGTGCAGAGGACAAAGTCAAGGCTCAGCTTTTGACTCAGCATGTTATTGTCTGACTGTTTTTTTTTCACCCGTGCTGCATTGTGTGCAGTCAGAAGGAAAGTTGAGTTGAGTTAAAGTTTGCTTAAATTTTTAGCCCTGGTCAGAAGTTTTATGCATGATCAGAGTCGTCCGATGCAGCTGATTCAAATGATCAGGTTTGTTGTCAGACTCCCGCCGAGCTTGCTGATGAGCTGATCATTTGAATCAGGTGCGGCAGGAGGACAGAAACCTCCAAAACATGGAGGACTGGGTCTGGACATGCCTGTCCTAAACCTAGTCTGTCGCCACCCACCACACTCAGAAAGGCACATTTACTCATGTCACAAAGTCAATGTCCGTGTTTTATTCACATACTGTAATCCTTTTATTACTCTGCTTATATGATCTGCCTGACCGTACCCCTCATAATACAATTTACATCTTTTGCTTATACTGGAAAAATAAGAATACACAAGAAGAAAGAGCACAGCTATCAAAGGTAGAACACACTTTCAGGAGTTGCCAGCCTACAACTAAACATATGCAGCCCAAAGGGTGCATTAAGGAATACCGAGGGAGCTGACATGAAACCCAGAAACACTCCCAAGCATGAAGGGGTTTGGATCCGTGCACAAGGTCAACAAAAGAGCTGAGCCTCTTGGATTTAATTGGCGTCCTCTTGCTTGTTATAATGTCCAAACAGCGAGGGCGAGCGTCACCGGGGCAGAAAAACTCAAATATTCTTTTTTTTCTAAAAGGTTGGTATTTAAATGAGGCACTCATACACTTTAGGTCAACGCTGACCTTATTCCTTCTCCGACGGCGGCCACGTGCACATTCCCTTAGGAGTTCCCATGGAAATGCGGGAATATCCGGCACGTCGGAAAGCTTATAATGCGCCTTTTTTTGCACCGGACTTGTCCCCTCAAGGCTAACATTCATCTTCTGCTGTGTACAAGAAACCAACTGCAATTGCAGTCCCACCCACATCAAATACAGACGCTGCCGCATGCTGAATCGCGTTCAAGGTGGTCTTCTTTCCAGCTTGCAGGCTTTAGTTTTCTTTTTATTTCTATTTTTCTGTTTCGGGTATGTATCTGAGAGACTTCCGAGGCGAGCGTCATTGTGTTTGTTGTGAGGGACGCTCCAGTACAGCGAACTTTGGTGCTTTGAATCAGGTGAAGATCAGATGTAATATTCCTTCATGTTCTCCCGCACTGAACCGTGGGGGCGTGTCTCAGTCCTGTAGTCCATGTACACAGCGGGGGCGCCCTCTCGCTTGACAACTTCGTCACGCCGGGCCTGCCGCCGCTGGTAGAGGAGGCGGGTCGCAGCGGCGAGAGCACACATGCCGATGAAGGCTGCCGCCGTGACAACTCCTAGGAAACAGCGGGGGTGGATCCATTAATATTAAAAAAAAAAAAGACATTAAATCAGCATTTGCGAGGCATCTTTTGCTAACAATCTCATAAATAAAGGCTTGCGTGAAATGACTGTCGCCCCCGCAAACGCTAGTGTGGAAAGTCAATTAGGACGGCACGCTGATAAGCTGTACAAAAGGCCAGGATGTGAAGGGGGAAATGGCGGCGGCAGCAGCGGGGATGTAATGGGAGGGCGAGCAAATGTTGCCGCCACTGACGATGATGAAAATGATTTGGAGCTGCTTGGATGATTATTGATTCTCGTGCCGCTTGAGAGGTCGTCATGGATCAACTCATTTCATACAATGTGCGCACGACTGATGCATGTAACACTATTATTACCTTCATTGTTTTTTTGTTTTTTTTCAAGCTAGTCATGCAAGACTTTGAGGTTAAAATTAAACATTGGGTACTGCAATAGGTACAGTGATACCTGATAGAAGCTGTATTTATCGTTTGTTTTTCATTTATGTATTCTCGAGTCAGTTGTGATAGGCATCGGCAAGCCAGTGACCCTAGTGAGGATAGAAAATGGATAGATGGATGGATGGGTTATTGGGATATCAACAATAGCTCCTTGCCAAGATTCCCTCAGCGTAGCTCGCATGAGGTGGGATGCTGGAGAAGTAGATCTCGAGGGAAAAAACAACAAATTTTCATTCACAATGCTAACCTGGCTGCAGACAGATTGCATTCAATTCTTCTTTCGGAAAGACACTAATGTGGACAGGTAGTCTTTCAATAAAATGCTTATTACTGTGGATTTACAAGTAGTTTGCACAGACTGCATTAAATCCAATGGTGATACGTTTTCTAATCTAAGCAATATCTATTCTCCAGACTCTGTTTTAGCCATTTGCGTTCATCGTGCTTCCTTTATTTCCCTGAACAATTTTAGATGTTTAAAATGCAAAAGTAATAACACATTTCAAGGCTGTATGTTTTCGATATATATATATATATATATATATTTTTTTTTTGTAACTTGCACTCTTTAAATAGATCATGGCGATGAACCAGCTGTTGTCTTCTTAAATATCACTTTATTTGCTGGATTAAATAAACAGCTTTGAACAAATGTTTTATGTTAGAATAATTGCATAAGGGTTATCCCATATTTTTTTAATGCAGTTAGTATGTTTGTTATGCAGTCACTATATTGGTAGATTAGGATGAATGTTTCCTGTTACTGTTGGTTGTGAAGAAGAGGAATTGACATGTCGAAAGCAGCTGCAAAAAAGAGACAGGTACGTGACCCGAACAACCGGGGTTTCGTGACATACTTGATGTTCCTGAGGAAGAAGATACCAGCATGGGCACTAAACTGCATTCCTCACAATCATAAACCGATTGTTTCCAAATGTCTCCCCCAACCCTTCAGGGCAGCAATGACTTTTGTACCGCTGGCAAACCCATATGAATAAAAGAGGGACAGACAGAATTTGTAACCGGACTGGAAGGAGCTTTTAGAAGGTGAAGGTTCCTGCCCGCTCTTATTGCGAGAAAGCAAAAACTAGTCGTCTTCCTCTGTTTGGTGGTTATTGAATGTCCTAGGTTGCTTGAACCTAAGATTTTATGCAACGCACAAGACTTTCAAATGTGTGTGTGTGGTTTCTACTGTACCATGTAATTTTGGTGTTTTTGAAAATGATGCAATTTCATGTAAATATTTTTCAGAAGTGCTAAATAGATATGCTGCATGGCAATAGAGAAAATGAATGAATGACATTTCGATTTGAATTTGTATCTGATGCTGATCATAGAGAAAAATTACATTTTTATTTCATATGTAGGCTTCTGTGGTGCCCTCCCGCCTGTTTGTGATTTAGCATTTGCGATTTTGATACGCAATAATAAGTCAGACAATTAGTCTTTCTTTTTGAGGTAAAACACATAAAGACATGAAGTACATATAGACAATTAAATGTACTGTAGCGTTTCTTTAAATGAGATGGTGAACAGTTAGTGTCAGCTGTAAACATTGCCTCCCACCCCCAATAAAAGTAGTTGCAAGCAAAACAAAACGAACACTCAATCAAACTGATGGAAAAAAAGTGCATGTTATCTTATTTATTAGCAATTATCACTATTTGCTTTGGGGGTGGTAATAGCCTGATTGTATGGAACAACTGCAGGCAAGAATTTGTCATCCCAAAAGGTCAACAAAGTGTTTCCATATGTGCTTCCACTTAACAGGTAAGTAAGAAGCTCATTTGACAGCAATATGATTAGAAGCACCTGTAGCTGTGGCAGGTTTTTACTTTCTGGAACTGGATTTGCTGTCCCTAGCCAATAACAATTCTTGATCACCATTGTCGATTTTCTTTACCACAAAATAACCATCAACTGCACTCATGCAAGAGCTCACCCCATTAAGTGAGATCTGTTCACAAAAATAAATCATTAACTTAATAAAAAAAAAAACGTAACGGTTTGATAGTAGAGAGCTGTTCACGAAAATAAATCATTAACTTGACAGGTAACGAGAGGTGGCACTTGACAAGTCGGGTAGAATTATTTTAGTATGGGGGAGAATCTGGCTTTTTAAAAGAATTAAATCCAATAACCTACTGAACACAAAATGTGTTTTATGAATTTATATTTTCCTGAAACATTCAATTAAATCAATAATTATTTGTAAAGGATTTTTACATGTTTGTTTGTTTTATTTGAAATACAGAGAACCCCCCGAAGTTCCTTCCAGAACACCCAGTGGTACCCGTGCCCCCATTTGAGAAGCAATGGTTTACGTTTTCATATCCCACTGTCGTAAAAACCTTTCCGATTGTTGCAAAACATACCAAATAACCCTAACTCGCACAGTTAAAGGGACCCAAGTTCAAATCCACCTCACGCCGGCCTTCCTGTGTGGAGTTTGCCCACGTGCGTTCTCTCCGGGCTCTCCGGCTTCCTCCCACCTTCCAAAAACATGCATAGCAGGTGTATTGGACATACTAAATTGTCCTTAGGTGTGATTTGGTGCCTGAATGGTTGTTCGTCTCTGTGTGTCCTTTGAATGGCTGGCAACAAGGTAAGGGTGACCCCACCTACTGCCCGAATTCAGCTGGGATAGGCACCAGCAAGCCTGCTAACCTAGGGAGGATCAGCGTCTATAGAAAATGGATGGATGGACACATGCATGATTTTTTTATTGTTTGTTTTTAAACTTTTTTGTTTTTGTTTTCACTAAAAGAAATAGAGCCATTTTAAATAATAGGATTAATAAAGAAAGCCTCCCTCATAAAATTTAAACATATACCCACTGCTTAGTCTAGTCAGAAAATTTTGTCAATTTTAATAAATATATTCCTAACATTTTGTGCCAAAACAATTGTAAATATCAAAATGTTTGTTCCTTTGTATACTGGATCATTTTATATTTCACACAACACATGTCACACCACACAATGTCACCCAAAATGCACAATATTGTAATGCACCATGACATCTGTTGGATAAAATGTATGCAATACAACTAGTGTTGGTCATTTTTCTAAAGGTTATATGAAGGATAAACTTAACATCTACAAATAAAATCATTAAAATACAAGGACTTGTTGCGAATATGCAGAGAAACTATTTTGTGTTCCATATTAAACGCTACCCCTTTATTGAGTATTTTGAGGTGGACTCAAGCAACCAAATCACTATGGCACCTCATCTATTCACTGGCACAAAAATCCATATTTGTGTCATAGAAGCCTCAGTTATGAATTGATTCTCTTGAATTTCCCTGCCCCCTCAAACAAGAAATATTCTTCTGCTGACATTTGCAGACACACTTATCAAGAAAATGCAGATAACACTGTTGCTGTACTACGTCGTCAAGAATCGCGATGTTACAGTACAATGGAGAAGGATAAACATATTATACAACAGGAAACCCCAATTCAGAAAGGCCCCTGCTCGTGATCTATTTGGTTTCCAGAAAAAAAAAAGTACTGCTAAATAATTTAAAACCAATCCGTATATGTAGATTTTCTGCCCGTCTGGTCCCAATTCCCAACAAATAGAGGAACTCAATTGTAATTATACTGTAGTAAAACATATACGGTTCAGTATAACCCGTTTTTTAAAGTCAACCTTGCGTGGCATGACCACAAAAATAAATGTAGGAAATTCAGCAGCTCTGTCCTCATTGAAAGTAAAGATTAATGCCCTTAAAAATAGTGGATAATGTTGTAGACAGCGGAGCCAAAGTCCGATATCCCATCCCACTTTACAAAGACACTGAAAGAAAAGTCGCCAGTGCCTTGACTGCATCCAGCATAGAGTGGCACTAGAGTGATGCATGGACAACGATAGGAACGTTTGCAAACTTGTTTCACTCAAGAACCTCACACGGCCATGAATGTGAGTGCAACATGTCACTCCGTTGCTAACGAATGGAGTTTGACCATCATGGATCTCCTGATTGTCTAAACATTAAAAGTGGCTTTTCCCTATTGGGTCTGAATCTTGTGAAAAATATTTCTGTTGTGTTCCTGCTAAATGGATCAACAACAAAAGCAAAAACTCAGTCTACTCGCCCTTAAGCACTTTTCTCTTTCTCTCACACATGTGAATGAGTTGCGCATGTCTACAAAAAAAAAAAAGGCAAAACAATCTATGCAAACTGCAAATTAATACAAAATGCACGACACATTTTGGAGCCACTTTTCAGGAAAAAAAAATCAGATTTGACTAAATAACCAGATTAAGCCTATTTCCAGGCTGGTATGTTTGACACCTCGATGCAAAATTTTAGTTGTGATTGTTCTCGTTCTTCAAATATAACGTGCTCCACGCTTGCACATACCACATTGCAGGTACTGAAAGGAAAGCAAATGATAGCGTTACTAGGAAGCTAAATAGTGTTACTAGGAAGGTATCACTGTACCTAAAGCATTACAACTGTGGGCAGGCAGTGGTAAGACGTAACAAAAATGGTGTTGATCTCCCTGCATAATTTGATAAGGCAAAATCTACAATCTGTACTAATGTGAGTCGGATGCACGCCTGGAGAGTTAGACTTAACCGTTAGATCTCATGTTTGTGAACAGCTACGTTTCTAACTCTTCGCGACTATATCTATTTTCCTAGCCACTTATCCTCACATGGGTCGCTCTGGAGCCTATCCCAGCTGTCTTTAGGCATTAGATGGGAGACACCTTGAACTGGTTGCCAGCCAATCGCAGGCTACACGAAGACGAACAACAGTTTGTCATTGAGGGTCGAGATCCTGCAAATTTTAAGGCTTTCTTTCCCAACACAACTGATTCAAATGATTAGTCCTTCAACAAGCTCTGCATAAGTTTTAAAATGACCCTAATCATTTGAATCAGGTGTGTTTGAGAGAGAAGCATGGAAAATATACAGAATACCGTCCCTCAAGGACTGGAGTTTGACACGTAAGATTCAGAGTGTTCATTATACCCACTATGCAATGCATGTCTTTTGGAATATGGTAGTACCAAGAGAAAACTCGCACAGTCATGGGAAGATCATGCAAACTCCACATAGGATGGATGGAACCAGAAGCAAAACCACAAACTCTGCACTGTGAGGCGGACATGCTAATCTGACTGCCACTGTACTGCTGGGTGGCCATTCAATTCTTTTAAATGGAAATCACGAAAGAAGGATCGAGCAAAGAAAATAAAAGTAAAATACAAAAGGTTTTTTCAGTCTTTTTTTCTTCCTTACCTAGTGTGACTTGACTGTGCATTTCCAGTCATTTGTGTGTGTTTTGTCTTATCAGATTTCATCTTCTATGAGCTGCCTGATCAATTTGGGATATTAGATACCAGTGCTGGGTCCTGCGCATCTACACATTGGCACATACGTTGGGTTAATAAGAGCAAAGCCTCAGGGTTGGTGTGTGTATTGGCTGGAGACAAAAAGTCACATGACCATTACTTCCTTTTAGCCAGTGTGATAGGGACCCGGAAGGAAGAAAGGATTTCAGTTTGAGAGACCATTTTGAGCTTATAACAGCAAATTAGACATTTGCTTTCCTTCTCATGCCTGAAGGAGGGTGCATGTCACCTCCATGAAAACACAGATATTTAGCTTAATGGAAGACCCTAAAAGACCCTGGAAGACATCTGGGGTGTCGAACGCCACTCCACGAGGACCAGCATCATACGTTTTCCAATTTTCTCTCCCCAACACACCTGATTCAAATAATTAGCTCATTAGCAAGCTCTGCAGGAGCTTGAAATGATTCTGTCATATGACACCTGTCCATTAAAAAAAATTAGATCAATGAGATCTTATACTGCTCAAAGGCTTAAATATTTAAGCTTAAATATTAAGAGTGAAAAAAAGCGCTGTCAAGCTCTGAAACTACATTGTGGAAGATAAAATCAGAACAGTGAGGGAAAATGAGCGCTTAATTGTTTTTTGGCTAATGTTCTGATATCTGTTTAATGAGCATACGTATTAATGTGTTTCAAAAGCAACCTAACAAAATAACACACAAGGTCAATTGTTTTTGTCATATTCCTTTGATATACATGGTCTTGGTCTTGTCACTGTCTCCACACAAACTAATCTGGTTTCAGTTAGGTCTTGGTCTCGGGTGGAGGATTGGACAACAACACCACTCAATATATGGCTCCTGGTGAAAAGTTGCCATGAAGTTTAACGCGCATGCTACTCCATGAGGTTTTTGCAACATTTTGGTTGTACTGTATTTTAAAAATTAAATTTAAAGCCTATTTCTATGTATTTCCTCGTTCAAGACTCTTATACATGCAGACTTAATTTCTTCTGTTTATTAGTTCAACTGTCAACAACGTCCCAAGGTGTGTACTTTATTAAAGGCTACAGTGGCTTATGATTGTTTACAAAAGGAAACAGCAAAACCGTAAGGTGGACCTAAAGCCTTGAATTTTCTCAAAAGCTGACAGTGAGCCTTATAATCCAGTTTTCATTTTTGGGGGGGGGATACAAAATAACTTAATGGCCATGTTTGTTTTTTTTTTCCAATTTTACCTCTGTATTTAAGTTATAAATGTATTTTTTACAATTTAAATTTTATGACATCCTGTTTGAAATGTTGATATGCTATATACAGTATGGTCCAATTTTGAAGCAATTTACAGTATACAGGGACAAGGCACAACCCCCCCCCCCCAGTTTTTATAAAAACGTAATTTCATAAAATAAATTCAGAAAGTTTTTTTAAATCAACAATGTATTTTACGTTTTTTTCACAATTTGTTTAAAACATTGAAATGTAATATTTAATTTAATAATAATTGTAATATTTTAAACTCTTGATTTGTCTTGGCATTGATCTAAATAGTTTTTTTATTATGTAATCAAGAGGTATTTTTTTCCCATTCTTCAGATAGTACTTTTCACAGATCACCTTTATTCTAAATTTCTGATTGTCTATTAATAAAGTTCGACTGACTTGTCTGATTGATTTGTTGACATTCCCTTAAGCGCAGCTCCATCTTGTGGGTGCATCACACACCACATCCACTACTGTAGCTTCTATTCTATGCACCTTATAATGCGGTGCACCTTATATATGAAAACATTCTAAAAATAGGACATTCATTGAAGGTGCACCTTCTAATCCGGTGCGCCTTTTAGTGCAGGAAATGAGGTTAACCACTGTGGGAAACAAAAGCAGTTGTAACATATGGCTCATTGCCACTTCAAGTGTCTTACAAAATGTCATGCATACAACTAGATTAGAGGCCTCAGGAATAAGGAAGATATTAATTGTTAGCTGTCAATGTGTTTTCTATTGTGTGTTAGCATTAAGATAGCAAAAACATTCCGAAAGGTGGAGTATGCCCTGGACTGGTTTGCATTTAAGCTCAGGGCAATTACTGTACAACCATTCACACTTGCGTTTGCATCAACTGAAAGTCTTGATTCAAGCAAGGAACTTTAAAAGCATATTTTTAGAATTTAGGAGCTGTCGGAGTATCTGCAAAATGCAAGGAGCCAATATTCAGACACCCTGCATGATAAAATAAAATAAAAAAAAAATAGTAGAAAAAAATGTACCTATATAAAGGATAAGTATACCATTAAAAAAACAACAAATACTGTAAGTCATATAATACACATATAGCATGATGATAGCTCCCATATACCATACATAAACATGGCGTCTGTCATTTTATAGTGTGTACACACCTTAATAATGATGCATATGCCTCTATTAAATGACAAGTACGTTGTGAGGTAAGGCATACCTGCTATGACAGCCACGTCATTCTGCATGTCACGTCCCTGCTTCTTCTTTCCATTATTTGTTGTCGCAGTTTGATCTGGAAAAACAACAACCACATTTCCTGAATGGAGACTTATCATGCTTGTCAAATGTGGCCATGTGATATTTGTATGGTTTAAGGGAGAAAAAGAAAGTCAGCGGACTGAGGCTCACCCATGCTGCGATTGCATCTCAGCCAGGTGTAAACACAGCCTCAAGTTCATAAATCAACATGACATGAATGAAATTAGCCTCCTCCTGCTAAGCTGATGCTAGAAGCTGACTCTCCATGCAGCTGCTTCTACACAAGAGTGCATTTTAACAGTGTCTGGACCCTGAGTATCGTTTCCAACTTGCATTTATCTCCTTTAGCTAGAGTTTCCCTGCATGGGCTGGTGTGTAAACTCAATGCAACAACATTAACAGTCTTTCTTCAAATAAGATGATAAAAGCTTTAGTTAAAAATAAATTACGTTACAGTGACTTTTGCTTCATCACTTCCGTAAAGAACAAAACAAAACAAAACAAAACAAAACAAAAACAAATTAATCTGCAGGCCGAATCATTCCTTACGTCATATATTGTACTTCTCCGAGTACAAGTCGAACTTGCGTATAAGTCGACCTCCCCTTATTTACTGCAATTTGGGTGAATTTGACCAAAATGCAAATATAAGTCTATCCTTAACTTTAGTGGTTAAATAAATAATGGATGTCCAAATAAAACACATGGGATGTGTTATTAACATGAGAAATACGATATTTTAGTGGCCTTTCTACATTGTATAGCGAGTAGATTATTTTGCCAATATGGGGGGGGATCCTGCAAGGCAATGTATGCATGTGCGCAGCCGCAAATGCTGAAACTAATATTGGAAAAATAAAATGAGTTGACGTGTCAACGCTTTATTTTTTCTCAATATGATTTTGTCTTAAAGCCCTAAAAGTCATCTTCCCTATCTGACACGCCAAATTCAGTAGCTCCTTCCATTTCAATGTATCTCAAATGTGCTCTTTTTGCTTCTTGTCATCGCTATCAAACATGCTTGTTACTCTTCTAGTAGTCAAATGATCTGCAAATCATCTTACTTGGGATATTCTCCAAAGCTTTCTTTATGCAATTGAAGCAGTGGGAAGATCAGAGAATGCAAGTTTGTCCTTCGCTGTCCCCCCCCAACCACCTGCTGACATCCATGCCGCTGCACTTGCATTTTTGTCTTCAACAGCTTTTTCAAGCACTCATCCAAGGACTGGAGAAATGTCAAGCCTTTCCCTTTACATTTTGCATCAAAGTCCGACAAAAAAAATGATCCACGCAGCCTCGTTGTTGACAACATAGAGGCAGTTAGGCGGCGTTTGACAAAAGTGCAGTTTTGTGATGTTCATGGACCAATTGGGAACAGGTGCCATGATTGGGTATACAAGAAGCTTCTGCGAAATACTGTCATTCATAAGGAAAGGCTAACCCTAACTCTAAGTGTGTGAGAAAATAGTCAAAACAATTTAAGGACAATGTTCCTCAACGGACATTTTTCATCATGTACGATCCATAATATCACATGGGCTCAGGTACACTTCAGGATACCACTGTCGGTGTCGAAAATGTGTGGCGTATAATGAAGGCTGATATGTTCGAGCAACCGGAATGTTAAATAGCTAAAAGCTGTACATTAAGCAAGAACGAGAAACAATTGCACCTATGAAGCGTCAATATTTAATATCCCCAGTTTATTGGATGCTCTTAAAAGGAAAGGTTATGTAATATAGTAGTAAACATGACCCTGTCCCAGCTTTTACGGAACACGTTGCAACCATAAACTTTATGATTATTTGGTATAAACAATTAAGTTTATCAGCTTGAACATGAAATATCTTGACTTTGTAGTGTATTTAAATAATTACAGGTTGAGTAAGTCATTGTATTCCATTTTATTTTATTGGAATCGGGTTTGTACTGTGGAATCATCCCCTACCCTCAAACTTCTGAACAATGTTGTAAGACTTTTATTAACCCTGTTCAATATTTTGTTAATGCTCCATTGGCAACAATTGCAGGCTCAAGTCTTTTTGAATTTGATGCCAAACACTTGGCACACCTCCTGTATTTTTGGGCAGTTTTGTTCATTTCTTTGCAGTGCTTGTCTAATTTCATCAGGTTGGATGAGGGAGCGTTGGTGCACAGCCATTCTCAGATCTCCCCAGAGAGGTCGGATTTACTATAAGTCTGGGCTCTGGCTGGACCACTCAAGGACGTTCCGAGTTGTCTTGAACTGACTCCTTTGATAACTTGGCTTTGTGCTTGGGGTCGATGTTCTGCTGGAAAATGAATTGTCACCGGTAGGTCAAGAACGCTGGAGAGCAAGTTTTGTTCAGGGTGTCTCTCCATTTACATTCATCTTTTCCGCTTGATTAGTTACCAGTTCCTGCATCTGAACAACATCCCCAAGGCATGATGTTGCTACCACTCCTTATTGTAGGGATGGTATTGGGCAGGTCATGAGTGGTGTCTGACTTCCTTTTAGCATCACATTGTTTGTCTCAACAGACCAGACCAGACCCGACGACTTTTGTCTATCATGGTCTGAGAGTCCTTCAAGTGCCTTTAGTCAAACCTGATGCAGGTAAACATGAACCTTTTTCTCAGAGGTGGCTTCTGTCTGGCCACACCAACATTTGGGCCTGATTGATGGATTGCTAAAAAAATGTGTGTCCTTCTGGAAAGCTCTTCTCTTTCGACAGAGTAACATTTGAGCTCTTACAGAGTGACTATCAGGTTTTCATTCTACAACCATTCTCTACCAATCACTCAGTATTGATGGGTGGCATGCAGTGGAAAGAGTCCTTCAAATATGATTTTTCCAAAACTTTCGCAAAATCTGAATCTTGTAACAATCTAGTCTCAGAAGTCGATGGTTCATTTCAATTCATTTGATTTCATGCTTGGCTGGTTTGTCAAGTTCAACTGTGGGCCTTTACGCATCATATCAGCTCAACTGAATTTAACACAGGTCGTTCTCAATTAAGCTGTGGAAATATTCCAAGGATAATCAGTGGAAACAGGATACACCAGAGGTCAATTTTGAGATTCATGACTAAGGCTATGAATACCTATGCACTCATGTAATTTTCTGCTTGTTTGTTTGTTTTAACTTTGTGAATGCATTTGAAAAATAAAACAAGCTTTATAGAGTGTTGTCTCGATTTTGAGGTGTAAAAATCAGCTTGGAATATGATTAAAATAAAATGAGGAAAAAATGAAGTGCTGTGAAAACGCTGTGAATATGCAACCACTCACTCAGTATGTCAGAAAATATAAAGCATTCTTTCGCTTTCCTGATATCTTTGAGCCGTTTGTGTGTGATTGACAGAGAACTTCCTCCGTGGAAAAAAAAAAAAAAAAAAAAGTACTGTTCACACTAGACTGGCCAGGCTATCTGTCATTAATCTCAAGGGGCACTTCTACGCAGCAATGGACCAATGAGGGCGCTCAAAAGTTGAAATCACTCATTGGTGCCCATGTCTGGTGGGAGTGCCGCTTGAGCTTATCGACCAATCGCCTGGCCAGTCAGGTGAGAACAGTACTGTTATTTTTTTTTTTTTGTCATCGCGGAGGAAGTTCTCTGGCTCAATCACACAAGAGCAGCTGAAAGAAATGGGGGAAGAGGAAAGAGGAAAAAGGAAGGATTCTCCTACATGTTGTAATCAATTGTAATTTCAAGATTAAAGTCTGTGTTTTTTAATCATGTTTGGTCAGCTCCTTGCTTCACTTTAGTTAAACATGCGAGCGCTTCATGTAGGGCAACCACGGCTCACTGTGTTCCTGACTACATACAGCCAAGATATGAAAACAGATGTTAACAGTACAGTGGACCCCTGGGTTACAGTGTCCTTGGCTTACGTTTTTTTCATTTTGCGATCTGGAATACTACGTTTTTTTGTCCCCATTTACCCTCCTTTACGACAAAAAAAACCATCATGACCCTAGAGGGTTGGCGGTGTTATTTTGTCTCCATCTGCAGGCATTTTTAGGTAATTGCACTTATTTTCTGTTGCCCGACAAACTGCCTTCATGCAATACGTCACTACAATGCTGGTCTGCTATTGGTCGGCCTCTCCTCACAAAGATGCTGGTCTGCTATTGGTCGGCCTCCCTCGTTTCAAAATGTCAAAATGGTAGTTTAGTTCTATCGTGAGAGGTAACAAAACCGTATTTATAGTGCATTTTACTGCTTGATTCAAACTTGATGAAGAAGATGATTTATATCGAAACAAAGCTGGAGATAATCAAGAAATACGAAGCTAGCCTAGCCTCTAGGCTACCCTTACTAGGGAATATGGGCATAACAAGCGCCACTCAAAGGTAAATAAATTCTTTCTATATTTTTGATTTATATGTTTTCTGATTGTATACATGTATATTATATATATGTAGCACTTATTATACTATTTTGGTACCAATCTTTAATATATATGTACAATTTTGATGTTTTTACCTAGGGTTCTAAACTCATTTGCTATTTAACATAGGGTTGGATTGCCCGCCATACAGTGAATTCGCCTTATGAGCCCAATCACGGAGCGGATTAATCTCGTAACCCGGGGGGCCCACTGTACTATAGTTCATGAATAATGTTTCATAATTTAAGATTCAAGTAAATATATCTATTGCAGTAGTTAGACGTTCGAGGAGTGCCCGTCGTGTGTGCATTTACGGTTCCCTTTTATGTTTGGCATGCAAGGAACGTTCACACCGCGCCATATTTAGCTTTTTTTTTTTTTTAAAGGAAAACTGAGGGCGCGATAAGGGAAGCGCGAAGTAGCGAGCGCTCACTGATCACAAAAAAAGATGTAGCGTGAAGTGGTGAGGGAACACCGTATACAAACAGTGTACTGTATATAAAATTTGAGCATAATTGTGATATGAACATAATCTCATGTCAGGATCAAAGGTACTGTTGCATACACAAGTTTTACCATCAACTTTCAGCACACCTTGCAAAGATCGTGAGGAAGAATCTGCTAGTGCGCCACAATTTGATTGGACCAAAGGGCCGCGGACAGTGACCAATGAGCTTCCAGGGTTGGTGAGGGCTGCCTTTAGCAGTGCCACATTGTTGAACTGCACCAATGAGAGGCAGCCCACGAAACCCTTCGAAGCGGCCTCAGCTACCTCCTCGTGGAATGCATCTAACCCTGTGGAAATAAGTGAATAATATTTGGCTCAGACCCAGTTGTGGATTTTGGTTATTACCTTTAAAGAAAATGGAAAACTTACTGATGACCGTTCCCAGTGTCAAAGTTCTGATCAAGACTAGTTCTCCATCAAAAGAAAGGGTGTATTTTCTGTGGATGTCTTGGTCCACCTGTTTGAATAGGAAGCAAAAACAATCACAACACAAGTATAAATTTTAACACTACTTGAATGGTGTGATGATTAATTCTTTGATAACGGTGTGTATGCTTGTTGACTAAAGGATGATAAGGAAGCACTGGAAGCTTTGAAGCAAGGCGCAATGAACCTAAGAATGATTTCAGCCATCATTCACGAAAATGCAATCTTCAATAAATCTAATGTTTGCACTTTCACAAAATTGAAAACAACTTCAAATATTCTCTTGATCAACTGAGTGTGTTTTTGTCACAGAAAACACAACATATCTGTGCAAATAATTGATTGGACGCTATCAGGTCACCCGACCCAAATGCATCTCACACATCCTTTGAAAACAAGTGGAAAAAGGAAATTCCGTGCTTATCTCAAAGCATACTATCCTTCTATAATAGCTGGCGTATGGGAAACAATAAAGTAGCGTAAGTTTAGCTAGCTTACAGCATCAGCGTCCGACCCGAGGAGCTGACTTTGCATTCGGAGCCAAACCATGTTTACGACGTCTACCACGGAAATAACTCGTGTTATCCTTGGCACCTTTTGAAGCTGTAACGGCTCCATGATGTTTGGCTACTCTTCAAAGTTATAAACTAAACTGGCCGTTCATGCTGCTGCCCTTAGTCAGCAGGACACATTACATCCTCTATTTGTCATTAAGTCTTTTCAAAGTGTTTGGCTCCAGATGCCCCACAGCACTTTTTAAACACTTGAAAAGTTCTTCCCCGGGGAGTTTTTTTCCACGACCCAGCCAGCCTCATTAATACCAGGCCACGAGGCCTTTGTGAAAAAGTCTCAATTTGCATAATAAAGTAATTAATCAATGCTGATGCATTCTGACAGACACCACATTGCTGCTGGAATAAAAGCACGACATTTGAACACGGGTCCACCCGAGTGCGCCTGCCTCACCTGTACGTAGATTTTCTCCTCCACTCTGTGGATTCGTACTCGGTGGAGTCGTCCATCTGCCAGGTTAGTGACAGCGGGGCAGAAGACGTCTGGCTTCCTGTCCGTCTGCAGGTGGTACCAGATCTGCAGACTCCCTGGACGCGAGGAACGCACAGCACAAATGTGAACAGTGTGGCCCCTTTTACCTTTATTTATGTCACATTTGCTTTTGTCTGATGGAACTAACAAGTGTGAAAATCAAGCGGTGGGAGGAAATTAGAAAACTGCATAGCTGTGCAGATGTAGGTGTTTTTGTAAACACTTGAGGACGTCCGTCTTCAAAGAAATTAATGCGCTTTTTGAATTGTGAAGACTAGTCTTCAAAAACATTACATACATTTTTTGTACAAAATGAAGTTATTCTTAACGCAAACAAGCATTTTTGTGGACTAAAAATAAGCAATTTCCACATTTTTACTGGCAATTTAGTCTCCAAATAAACCAAAATTTGTTTACTTAAGCCATCCATTTTCTATAGCTGCTCATCCTCACAAGGGTCGCAGGCATGCTGGTGCCTATCCCAGCTGGCTTCGGCTAGTAGGCGGGGGACACTCTGAACTGGTTGCCTGCCAATTGCACGGAGACGAACAACCATTCACGCACCCAGTCACACCAAGGGACAATTTAGTATGTCCAGTTCACCTACTATGCATGTTTTTGGAGTGTGGGAGGAAGCAGGAGCGCCCGGAGAGAGCCCACGAGGGCTCGGGGAGGACATGCAAACTTCACACAGGAAGGCTGGAGCCAGGTGGATTCAAACTCGGGTTCTTGTAACTTTGAGGGGGATGTGCTAATGCTGCGCCACCGAGCCGCCCATTTTTACTTAATCAACGAAGCCAATTTCGAGTCTTCTAATAATCTATTTCATAAAATTGAAGACAATTTAGCCTATTATACAGTACATTTTCAAAAACAAAGATCATTTAACATTCAAAAATTACATTTTCGTAAACATTTATGACATTTATCTTGAAAAACAATCCTAAAACAAAGTAACATGCTTTATCAGGAGAACATTATTCATTATATAAAAACAAGAAATCGAGTTTGGAACAGAACAAAAATCAATGTCAACTGATAACTTTTTCATAAATGAACCTACCAAGTTTTTAAAAATATTGAAAATAAGATTTATTATAATAACAATTTTTTTGTATGTTCTGAATACAATGTAGTCTTGCGAAACAATGTGTTTTCAATAAGCATTGAAAATATTTTCAACACAACTAATAATAAATAGGAGTATACGGTTTTTGTGACAGTTTTAGCATACACTGGTCCTTACGTAATTTAACCGTTTACTGGACACAGAGGATGTTTTCAGCCGATAGTCTAAACAGGCAAATGCGCCCTTTATTAGGCACACGTTTTTCTATTTTTAAGTTTAAAAAAAGAAAAGAATTTTCAGGATTTTAGAGAAATTTGGGGATACGTTAGAATTCAAGCAATGACTGTTACGAACGGTTTGTATAGAATATCAGACTAAGCGGACGCTGTGCCCAGTAGAGGGTTGAGACGATTTCCTAATTTGGGGTTTTTAATGAAGTTACAATCGAGTAGATGTTTGCTGTATATTTTGAAGACGGCTAAGAACCGCGTGACTTTTTTTTTTGTGAAGACTGAAAACAATTCAAAATCTGTAACATAAGTACTTGTTTTGGGAAAGTTGCAGGTCAATTTAGTCTTGAGTGAAACAAAAGAAATGATTTTCTTCAAAAACCTACCCATGAAAACAATTTCATGCTTAATTAACTCAGTACAATTGTTTTTTAACTACAAGCGTTAAATTTGATGTGGTACGGACAACTCCAACGTTTTTCTACCACATACAATCAAATTCTTTATACTCTATGAATACATGCGAGCCAATCTGTGCACGCACCGTTCCTGGCCACGATTACTGCAATGTACTGGCGGCTAAGGGTGCTGACAGATAACAGCATGGCGGGACTCTGCGAGGTAATGAAGCTGAATGAAAAGTCCTCTCTGGCGCGACTGCTGCTGCTGCTCTCCACCTGCAAGCTTTTGTTCAGCATCACAGAGAAAGGCTCCTGAAGTGTGTAGGTCAGCGATGACTCTTTGTCAAAGGAAACTGACACCTCTGCAAAGAAACCACAACCGCAATTCATTGGTGATTGGTAAAGAAGATGTATAAAATGTCAAGATAGGACAAAACTTAAAACAAATGTTAAAAAAAAACAAATAAATATAATAAAACGAAAAGTGACTCTCATGTTACGCTTGCCAGAAGATCAGTTGTTTATATTAGGGGTTTCAAACTTTTTGGAGTCAGGGGCCCCTTTTCAAAAGCAAATTTTTCAAAGACCCCCTTGCAAATGTTAGCAGAAAAAAAATGTTAATTTGAGACAAATATGAGTGCCCTTTTTTATTTACGAGCAGATTCAATTTGACAGCCAGTATATTTGTTACTTTTCAGCTATACTGAAGGTTAGAAAATAAAAATAGCAAATTGCACACCTCCTTAAAGCAAATCGGGTCAATTGTCCCTCAAAAACAGCATTACAAAATAAAATGCTGCTTTAGCTTTGCTAGCTTCATCGCCTCGTTAGCAAGCAATTGTTGACACAAAACATATTTTGACAAATTTCAAAATTATTCTATTTTAAACAATACATGTATATTAAACTGTTTGGATTGAATGCTTTATAGAAGACTCATGAATATATATATATATATATATATATATATATATATATATATATACACACACACACACACACACACACACACACACACATAACATCTGCAGGGGAAACATTTTTTTTAATTTCACGGACCCCCTGCAGTCAGGCCACAGGTGCCCGGGGACCCCACTTTGAGAACCACCATCTCATTTTTCATAATTTGGCTGTTTATGTTTCCAAAATCCACTTTTCTATAGGTCAGTCCCCACGCATACCCAAGGTCCTCTAATCCAGCCTGTTTTCGATGTGACCTTCCAACAACAAATCCGATTCAAATGACCAGCTAATCAGCAAGCGCTGCAGAGGCCTAAATAACTGGGGTCTCCTAGTACAATATTTTCAATTACATGCTTCCAAATTGCAGCTGAAAGTAATGTCTGATACTGATATCAACCCGATATGATATCAGCAGGAGTGAGATTTTTTTTTCAAATTCTCTTTTGTTTTCATTTATTTATTTTTAAACATGAAATGTGACAAGACACTTGATGAAGTGTTGCAATAGAATAAAAGAAATCATTTTTCGATCGGGACACGAATCGAACACGAACACGAATTTCAGTCGCCAACTGTATCTTTTTTTGAGGCCACCCCCCGGGGCCACTCAAACAAGCCTTTCACTACCAATTCCTTTTTTCTTAAAATACGCCATATATTAGGTAATTGTTTATAAGTAATGAATACTAAGAAATTTTACGGACTGGTATATAAACCGCAGCAGCAAAATACGAGCAAAAAATTGATTTTTGTCAAGGATAAGCCGCACTGGACTACAAGCCGCAGATAATAACATCAGATCTTTACGCAAAAAAATGATATATGAAGTTTATAATTTTTTTTAGTTATTTAATTTTTTTGTAACAGTCTGCTAACTGCTAGCAACAGCCTGTCTTTAACAGACTGAATATGCCTACATGATTATCCATCCATCCATTTTCTATAGCCGCTTATCCCCACATAGGTCGCAGGCTTGCTGGCTTCTATCTCACCTGGCTTCGGGCAGTAGGCGGGGGACACCCTGAAATGGTTGCCAGCCAATCGCAGGGCGCACAGAGACGAATGACCAATCACACCTAAGGACAATTTAGTATGTCCAATTTACCTGCCATGCGTGTTTTTGGGGAGTGAGAGGAAGCCGGAGTGCCCGGAGGAGAGAACATGCAAACTCCACACAGGAAGGCCGGAGCCAGGAGGATTTGAACCGGGACCTTTGAACTGTGAGGTGGACGTGCTATTCACTGCGACACTGAGCCAGCCCCTGCATGATTAGTCCCAACATATTTATAGAAGATGGATGGATGGATATGTTAGTTAAATAGCAGTTCAAAATCGAAATCAATACTTCAATAGCATCTTTTTTTGTCTCCCTTTGTTTGATAGTTTATTTTACTGAACATAACACATTCTACATAATTCCTATACAATCATAAATACAAATATACAATCACATATACTGTGTACTGTATATAAAATTTGCACATCACAAATTCACCCATAATTTTATATATTCTCTTATTAAATTAAGAAATTTATATGTTTTAATGATATATTGTTTTAACTCTTTTTGAGCACAGCCATTGATTCACATCTTTTCAGTTCTATTTAATAGTTTTTCCATAAATTGACACCTAGAACAGATACATTTGCTTGCTGGTGGCTAGCAAAAAAACAAAAAACAAAACAAAAAAAACCCAAAACAAACAAACAAACAAAACACAGATAAACCACACTGGACTAAAAACCGCAGGGCTCAAAATGAGGAAAAAGTCGTGGCTTACAGTCCAAAAAATATGTCATAGTTAAAAAAATTCCCACTTCCACAGAATAGGTTACAGGCCCGGTGATTTTTTTTCTGGGATGGCGGTACGTTGAAGTTGGTAGTTATGTCATGTAATGGCAAGGAAAACTACAATTAATGAATGGATCATGGGGCCAAGTCAAGGAAGTAGTGAGTTAAAGGCCAAGCATGGTCTCTGAAGAAAATTTGTGGGGGAAGAGCATTATAGATGAGGATGGTAGCGGTGGGTGGGGGTCAGGCTCTGCTGGTGGGTTAGTGACCACTCACCACAATCTTGCTTACTGTACGTTTGTTCAAATAGAAACGAAGACACCACATGCTTGTTCAGCCAGACTACTTGGATGAGAGGAAAAGTAACATGTGAACATACTCATATCATTCATACCATTCATACCAATCACTGTCAATTATTCTATGAACATTAAAAAAAAAAAAAAAATCCTCGCATGATTTTTCAAGTGTCAAGGACTTTTCAAGTTACTCAAGGACTTGTTTCACATTGCCGAAATGCTCACATAATTGGGACTTGGATGACTCACGATTTTTTATCCTTTGCTTGACATGCCGTGCTTTAGCGAACGTATAAATGTGACTTGAACATTCATGCAGCCTTTAAGTGAACTTGCACATTTTTTTTTCCGTCGAGGACCATGTGCAGCCTACACAGTGGAGTGTGATTCACCTGGATCAATGATGGAATATGATACGTTGCACCACTACTATTCAAACAGAAAACAAGGGTCCGAAACAGTAGCACCACTGCTGACATCTACTGTATTCCACTTCGTTTTGATCATGTGTGTTCTGCATGCTAGGTCCTGACAATGCTGTGTGGACGAAGGGGAGCAGGAATTGGAATGCACTTGTATATGAGTGCTAAAATTGGAGATTTTCTACGGATACATATATAATTCCAATACAGATTTTTGGCACATATTGGACCAAAATCCGATATCGTTCTCGGATCGCGACATCCCAACAAATAACGATCCTGAAATTTTGAATCAGGTGTATTGGAGGATGTTTACCATATTTTCTGCACTATAAGGCGCACCTAAAAGCCTTAATTTTTTATATAAAAGCTGACGGGCGCCTTATCATCAGGTGCGCCTTATACATGGATCAATATTGAGATTGGGATTCGTAGATGGGTTATGAACTGATAAAATAAGCTTTACCTGTTTCTTTTGTGTGTTTACAGTTGATCATATCATCATAGTTGGTCATATTGACGTTGAGTTATTATGCTATTGAGAGTTTAGAGTTATTATTTGAGTTATTATTGTTATTACTTTGAGTGTTACTATATTGTTATTGAAAAAGTTTTAAAATACGTCATAATTGAGGGTGCGCCTTATAATCCGGTGCGCCTTATAGTGTGGAAAATACAGTACATTGAAAACAAGCTGGATAGGGGATCTCAAGATAATCCTCCAGAAAATTATTTGGAGGGAAAAACATACGTGGAGCCGTACTAGTCAGGAGGGGGCATAGACATGACAGCCACATTGACAGCTGTTTTTCCTTCCATTCATCTCAATGTGTGTCATTTTCTGTGTGAAACTGTGACGAATCTGAGTAAGTCTCAGAAAGTTCCAGGGTTAATTCTGATGGGCTGAAAGATGTTTCATCCGTAGTGACTCTTAAAAATTGTGGAATTTACTCAGAAACGTCACCAAGAAAATGAGGGCATTGACTACATTTCATTGTCACTGTACACATGTAAATGGAATCTTCCTCCATCTTCCTCCTTGACCGGAGCCAACGTGTGGTGAACAGTTGGTGTTCAAGATGTGTAGTTACATGATGTGTTGTTACACAAATACAAAGTCAATCATCGAACTTGAGCTTAGCATGTCCTGGGGCCAAGTGGACATATTGACACCTTAACACTTGAATCATGATGTTTATTTTGGACAATCTGTGATGACCACAGAAGTCCAAAAACAAGATACCACTCAGGTGAGAGGGTCTTCCTCCCAAATCACACCCTTCCAGGTCGATGTGTTATTGCCAACGTTAGACACTGAAGTACCCCAGTAGAACACTCATCTGCACTCCAACCAACTCAGAAAAGCGTGGGCATTTGAAATGTTATTTGGTGCATTATTACAAATAAGTCATGAACTGCTCCCCCACCCTGATGGTTGGAGGCTATTGGAGTAAACAAAAAATTACAGGCACTTAGCCAAATAGTCTGATGCTGCACCAAAGACCTGTTTGCTCTAGGCCATACAGTATGTATAAACCCCCTGACAGCTTAGCTCTTACACAGAAACTTCTCCATTACAAAAAAAAAGTGACTGCTAGAGGAAGGGTTATAAGTTTTTAATATCATTTGAAAAAAGAAATCGTGAACTCAATTTATTAGAATTGAGAAACATGTTTTTGGAACTACACCAGGGTTTTCATCATATGCAGTGCTTTTTTTTAAAACAACAAACACGAGATGTTAATAAGCTTATTTGGCTTTTTTTTTTTCCTGGAATAAAATGTATTTTTCACTGAAAAAAATGTAATTTCTCCAAACACGTAAGAGAAATCAATGAACGTAATGTGTTTTTGTAAAAAATGGAAGCCGGATAAACCTTGTAAAGTGCGCAGACCAATTGATCCATGCAAAGAGGATTCTTAAAAATTGAAGATGATTTACACTATCTAATCAAATTGCATGTCTCTTAAAGATAACTGAATAAACATAATGCACATATTTTCACTACCCGAAAAAAGAAACCTAATTGAACTCTGGAAAAGCTTATGCCTCTTTTATGTTCAATAGAAAGTCCTTTAATTTTCATATATTTTGTTAGGACTCCAGGGCTCACATATTTATTGAACTTCAACCCAACTTCATTAAGCGTGAAGAGAAGAACCGTCATTAACGAGCCCATTAAAGCGATCGGTCACATGTTCTACATTGTAAGCGTATGGCGTAGGGTCTCATCGTGAAACGTTCTCGCCGGGAGCACACAACGTTCTTTTGTTCCCAATGCGACCCCCCCAAAAAAACAATTTGTTTGCCGTCAACGACAGCGGCTGCAAATGAGAATCGAACAACTGTCGTCACGCTGTGAAGTCACGCTTGATTTATATCATCCTCCCACCTCACCACATGACTTCTTTTTCTCTACATACAGACATCAATGGCTTGGCCGCCATATTTTCTCTCTGGGCTGGGTGAGTAGACTTAGAAATTAGTCCAGAAAGACATTTCATTCATTTCCAGATCTTACACGATGTGCGTAACTCAAGATCAAGCGTAATTATGCTTCCAAGACCCTAGTGAGAATAAACGGGTTATAAAATAGTAGCCGTACATTTCCACAAACAAAAGGAGAACAGGCATGGTCCCAAAATGTGGACGCACCAAGGGCACACAAGCGGAACCTTGGAGAGTACCACTCCTGTTATAATAACATGCACAGTGGTACCTAATGTAGATCTCATTTGAGGCAACATCAAAGGATTGACTGTGTTCATGTTTGGCTTTTTCTTACTACACTCCACTGAAAGCACAATGGTATAAGAAGAAAAAGAAAATGATTGATATAATGAAATTGCTCTGTTTAGGAATTGTTGTGACTGGCGTGGTGCATTACACTTTGTGTTTGAAGAAACTCAACATTAGTCATCAACAAAGTGGGGCAGTGGTTTAGAAGGGGTGCCTCACAGTGCTGAGACATTGGGCTTCAAGTCAAAGCTCTGGCTTTGTTGTATAGCGTTTATGTTAATGTGTTCCCCTTGCTTCTGTGAGGTTTACTTTAACAATTTCAAGTCCCAAAAAATACACTGTTTTTTGATAACCCCAAATTGTCCACAGTCATTGATACAGTCACTCCTAATTGCCAAAATATGTGTGTTAGAGTGAGAACATGGGTACTAAGAAATACATCCAAGATGTGTTTTGATGGAATAATTGTATATATGTCAATATGTTATTGTCACCCTTGTGAGGCATGTTGGTGAGGTGTGTGGGAAAGGTGGATCCAAAAAGGCAGAGAAGCTGGGAGGAGATGTACTCCAAAACAAATGGTTTATTTACAAGGAAGGACAGGGCAATGCACGAACGGCAAGGGATCCAAAAGTAAGAGCAGAACTCAACAACAAAACAGAACTCACGGGGAAACGGTGACAGGAAAGCATGGAAATCTCGGGACTGGAACAGGTGACGACAACCGGTAGCAAAATTGACGACGTATGAAAATGGGCATAAGACAATGACCTGACAGCTAGCTGCAACCAAACTGGAACTTAAATAGACAGCACGATAGTTAGAAATATAAGAAAAAGCTGGACAGAACGAGAGGTGGGGGAATCTGATTGGCTGACACATGGGGCTGGGACACACAGGCAACAGGTGGAACAAATCACATAAGCAAGGCAGGTTCGAGGGAAATCAAATAGGAACAAGATACGAGAACTAAAAAACCCACTACTTGAAAATACAAAGAAATCCCTAAAACAGAAAACTCACAACAGAAACCTGACAGTCATCATATAAAAACACATTGCTTGCACACCTATTGGCACGTACACACCTTGGTTCTCTGTCCATCTTTTGCAAAAGATTGTTCTTGACTCAGACTTAGCCTTTCCTCCAGTCTCTTATCATTGATAACTCTGACATGTTTTAACCCTCTCAGGCTCAAATTAAATTTCTCACTTTTTTTTTCAAACGTCTAAAAAAAAATGCCTCAACCAATATTAATGTGGAACACCTAGGGGACTCTCATGTTATTGATGCAAATTTGCAACGCCTCCCTGGAGAGGTTAATACATGTGTTCAGTTTAAACGTGTTGGGAAGTGGTAAAACAATTGTGAACGTCTTAGGCTGTTAAATCATATAGATTTCTCCCAGTTCTAAATATAACAGAGCTCAAAATCAGCCTGTGACTTGTGTTAAGTTGATTGTATGTAATAACCAATAATAAAAAAAAAAGAAATGAGATGAATGAGATGAGCAGATTTAGGTGTTGTTATAACATAGATACGGTACTCTTAATTCAACTATCTGCCCAGTTCATAGTTGCTGACTCAACACAAGAAAAATGGCTGAGCACCAACGTACCTGCGTTTGATGTTGTTAAAAGATGGACAAAGCTCACGCTCCCTATAGGGCTTGGGAACCTCTTTGGGTTGTAGGTTGAAGCAAACGTCAGCTACAAAAACGTTAACAAAGGCAATGCTTATGCTGTGATGTCAATGCTTTGCAAAAATGTCAGGAAGGGATTGGAGTGGGCAAGCAATTCAACAGTTGGTGATTTTTGTTTCACAATTTAGTAAGAGGTAAAATTGAAAGCTTAAAACTGGACCAAACGCCAACAATTGGAACGCGTCCCCACTTGAGCCCTACAATTGATTGGTGACTATGCCGCTGCATGCTAGAAGTCACGAGTGATAAGCTCCAGGTCACTCTTATTAGGGATTAGATTTTCATGCTAAAGTCATGGGGCAGATAGTAATGCGGTTCCCCCTGAAGGAACAACTACTTACTTTTTTTTCAACTATGTTCTGAGCTCCTACCTGCCTTGCAGCGCTCTGTAGCCCAAATCTGATAGAGTGCCATCAGGGTGTTTATAGCAGAAAAAGGTCCCTGGTAACAGTGTGGTCACAAGAAACCAAACATGTGCCTCTCTCAAGAGTCTTCTCTAGCAAAGGATGGCGGGGACTAAAAAAGCCAATGATCCGAAACAGTAAGTCGTTTAGGCGAACCTACCGACCGAATCGCCAAGATAAAAGAAGCGGGTCTCGGTAGATAAAATAAATGGAGCCCAACAGGGCCATAAAAAAAGAAAAAAAAAGAAAAAAAGGAACATGGCCGAGAGAATCTCCACACTGCAGGGAGAAAGGGGAACAAATGATTGGATTCGGCCTTCCAGAGAAATAAGAAGCTTGCCTTAATCCTTGCAGAGGACGGTGGCAAGAGAGGACACAAATATGATGCGTAATATATTGCCAAGGTGACAGCAGGACTTCATTGAAATCATTTCAGTATTAAGTGGGAGTATATGTTCTTTACACTGTTGGCTTGTACCCACTTTGTGTCAAGTAAGAGGATTAATATGCCAAGTTGTGATCTGATTGGCCATTTTATTAAAGGAGGGCATTTATATAACACGGATCCCTAATTTGCGCTTTAAGGATTGGATACACTAATTAGTCATGAAACACATTTGGGAATAAGGTTACATTGGGATTCTTTGTCTTTCTCTAAAGGTCTCATCCAGAAAGCCTTCCTAGCCACCGCATGCGTCATGAAATTCTATCATACCAGTCTACTTATTTATTGAGCGCTATTCTTTGTAAAATAGTGAGAAACCAACAGATGGAATTAAATACATGACGCCACTTGCACAAGTTCAAAATCAATCAGTGCTTGGATAGAAAAAGATATATGGTTTCTCAATAAAAATGGCATCAAAACATTTTTTCCTCCTTCTCACTGGTTGCGTGAAAGCAATCCTTCTCAAATAGTGGGCTGCCCCTTGGAGGAGGTGATGTGATGATAGGGAGGCACGTAAGGAAATTTGCTTTCGTGCCGTATAGTGGAATTGCACATCAACAGCAGTGGTGCTTTCGTTGTCAAAGAGTGCGGGAGTTTAGAACTTTTTCCATTGCAGGCGACAACATGTTTATATCAATTTAATGATTTAGAAAAAAAATCAGCACAATGTTTTATATACATTTCTTCAGGTTAAAATATTTAAGATATTGGCGTTAATGTTCCACTTCAATTTATATTTAACATTATTTATTCATTTATTTGTTTTTTCAGCATCAAATGGTTCTGTTAAAAATATTTCTAGTTTTAATCAGCATTGTCATTTTTTTTGACAAAAAAAGATACAATTTTAAGTATACTGTACTTATGCACTTTTCAATTTTCATAGAACATAGTCACCATAAATAATTGAGAAGCAGTGTATTAAAGCAATCTTAAGACAGCTCCATGTAATTATTTGTCAAGGCAAATAAGTAGACAGGACTGATACATCTTTCCATTGTCTTGTATTTATCTGCCTCATATTTTAGCTCAAATCATGACGAATGTGAATCTTACAATTTCTCAGTCAATACTGACAAAAGGTGGGACTGTGGAGAGTTGTGAGACTCAGATTGGTCACAATCTCACAAAGAAAATGATGCGGATTGAAAAGGAGATGAATCGAAGGAAAGAGAGCCGTCAACAAGGCCATGTCACATCTCTACAGTCTCCTGGCATGTATGGCCGTGTGCATGTTATCAAGAGCAATTTTAAACAATAAAATGTGAAAAAAAAAGTGCCATTTTCATTGATAAATCATGTATACATATATATATATATATATATATATATATATATATATACACACACACACGATTTACACACATATATATATATATATATATATATATATATATATATATATATATATATATATTTTTTTTTTTTTTTTTTTCTTTTTTTTAAACTAACTTTTTATACTGTCATTATTAAGTCAACTCTCTCTGAGTGGAGTGAATGACATAAGATTTTTTTAAAGATGCAATATGATAAATAATATTGCGATGGAAAAAAACGATCCACGGTACATTACCATATTTATTTAATTGAAATGTCAGCATACTTGTCTTCTTCCAAATGAAGAATACAAACTATTAATGATAACAATTACTTTTTGCTCTAAAACCTTGTTAACGATTCAGTAAAACGCCAATTAAACACAATGTTTTAATTTTAATAGTTGTCCAACACTATCCATACTCATTCAAATGAGTTTTTCTCTTTACATACAAACATTTATTTAAATATCTTTTTTTTTTTTTTTTTTAGGATAAACGGCTTAAGTGAAAATGAATTGACGGAAGGATCTTTGTTGTTTTGTGGTCTGGTTATTTAAGTTTTTTTGCATACCGCGTTTGTCATCTTGTCCTCACCAAACATTTTCAACCTCTGTAGCAGAACAGAAGGAAACTGCCCACAACAAAATATGGCTAGACTGGAACATGGCAGCTGTAACAAGCCTAGGTTATAGTCTGCATGCAGTGCAAAGTCAGACGGGATATAGCTGGGCTGAATGGCAACCCTGACGGGGACCAGCTGGATAGAAAATACCTAGATGGGCATTTTTCAAAGGACAGCGACTGCAACAATATCCAAGGAAATTCAATATATATTTTTCTCTCTTAATTTAACGCAAAAAATTGTATCTGATGAAAAGTTACCTGTCTAATTAACTTTGTTTATCATTGCTGTTCAATTTAGTCCAAAACATAAATTCATAAACATTTTTCAGTGGATGGTTTTTGTGGACTGCTATTACACACAGCAGAGAGAACACAGAGAAAATTGAAGAAGTTTGAATTTCATCTCACAGCAACAATGTCAATATTTACTGCAATTGTATCAATATAGTTTTCTAAGGACAATGTTTTAGGAGCTACCAGAAGGTGTTTTTTTTTCAGTGAAAAGTAATCAGGTATCTAACAAATTTTGTGATTTTTGTTTCTTTTTTTTTCTCGTTTGAAAACAAACATTTCCTTTTTTTGTTTTCAAGTCTAAAATACAACAATTACACCAAATAGCAGCCGCTAGAGGAGCCTGAGGTCCATTACTCCCAGACTGGCAAAGAGCCTTTACCCACAAGCTGTCCGGATTCTCAACAAATCCCTCACAAACTAATCTGCCTCCTACTGCATGCATAAACAATATCTTGCACATTTTTTTTCACTACATGATATTTTGCATTACACATTGTCTCTGTTTGTTGTTTATTGCTATTTATTTATTGCTCAATCATGGAATGTAGTCTGCTGCTCGGGGAAGTGAACTGAATAAGAATTCCATTGTATTGTACAACACATACATATAACAAAAAAATCTCTTGAATCTTAAAATTGCAGTTGTGGGATTTTCATAGAACAGCGGTTATATTCAAGAGCACATGGTTATAAATGGATATTCTGTGTTTGGTTTTCAAGTGGTCGCGACAAAAATGTTGCCTGATGCCAGAAAATGCATTTTTGTCTCATAAGAGACATAACAGAACACTGCAAAATTAGTCCCTAACCGTAATGCAGCGAATGCAGTTTTACCTTGGTTACATGATGTCCCGGCATAGGCTGACTGCGAGCAGTCGCAAGCGTAGCCATTGCTTTTCTCGATGCACCGCCCCCTGTTGTGACAAAGACTACTGGAGCCACTGCAGTAGCCAGGGCACCCGGCGCTTACGCCCGGCGTCACTTTGGCCCGCTCCTCCAGGTCCAAGCTCCGCCCATTCACTGTCAGCCTCCTCATACAGCCCAAGAAGCCCCTCTGCAGCGATGTCGTTCCGCCTGTGACAGGAATAATTTAGCTGCATGTAGTGATGAATTAACTATTTGATTTAACTAATTTTATGGTTATTGTGGATTCATAATTATCTGTGGGAGAATGGATCAATTTCTGAATTTATTTGAAATGCTACCTCATTAGCTCTCTCATTTTGGACTGGATCGTTCCAAATCAATCTGCTTCTCATACTGACAGATAATCTAGACTTTGCCCACGTTAAATTAAAAAGACCCAACAGTCATAACGGATGTAAATTGCGAAGCTAAGAATGATAACAGCAAGTCAGTAGAAAGCATGTTAAAGAAGGATTCTTATTTATCTAAAAATGATTCACCACAGGCCACAAATATAGAGATTATTGTAGAAGTACCAAAAAGATGTTTAGTACAGTACATAAGTATGAATCAATACATGGATTACTAATGCAGATTGATGGAAAGTGAGAATTGAAAGAAAAATAACACCCTCTGACTAAAATGAAATGTAGTCAGTTTTTTTTAACTCCGTTTTTTTAACGTACAGTTTTTACATATTATGTGGATTGTAGAAGAAAAAATGTAATATCTTAAGTCAGACCTTAGCATATTAAAAAAAAAAAAAACTAGCTGATGTTCTAGTAAGATTTTTTATATTTTTTTAACCAGCAAAAATGACAAATTATTTTAGGCATGGGACGATATCAGATTCTGAAAGTATGATAACTGTGATCAAAAATATCACAGTATCGCGGTATCACAGTATTATAATTACAGCTCACGAAATATATCATTTTAAAATATTAATCATAATCATAATTGATACACTTTTCTTGTGGTAGGTATTCATTGTACCCAGCTTATAGTGGCATTAAAGCCGACAAAAAAAAGAAAATGAATGCAGCAGCAGAGACGAACTTACTTATGATATACAATGAGAGCTACATTTGTGGGTACCCGTTAAGGTAGATGATGCAGGAGGGGGGAAAAAAACACTTAGATGGTTTTAAATAACCGTGACTTCTAAAACCGCAATATAAGAGATTTCTTATCTAAAAGAAATAACTTCAATATTAATGAATATTTATCAACAAAAAATAATCAACAGTAAGAGGTGGTACTTGGCAGTCTGGTCGAACCATTCTGGTTTGGGGGAGAATCTGGGTTTGCAAAATAATGAAATAACCTACTGAACATAACATTTGTTTTATGAACTTATATTTACCTGAAACATTGAATTAATTAATTGTTCTTTAAGTATTTTTTGTTTCTTTGTTTGTTTTATTTAAAATCTTGAGTCTTAAGTTCCTTCAAGTTGAGAACCACTGCTCTAAACTATGTCTTTGATGAAAGCAGATGACAAATGGTTCAAGGCTCAACAAACATTGGTCATATATATATATATATATATATATATATATATATATATATATATATATATATATATATATATATATATATATATATATATATATATATATATATATATATATATATATATATACTGTATGTATGTGTGTGTGTGTGTGTGTGTGTGTGTGCGTGTGTTTGTAAGGAGAGTTAAAAAAGTTGACAATATGACCTGTTGAGATTCATTGTTGTGAACGAGAGACAGGGTTGAGGAAGGGATAAGGAAATTATGTGTTATATAAGTCAAGGGACTCTAGTGACATTTTTCAAATAGTGACTCAGAAGAAGAAGTGACTTTTCCTGGTGTTACTAGAGCTTTTGAAAGACTGACTCCCTCTAAGCTATTCGAGCCCTCAAAGCAGGAGATATTTAGCCCTGCAAACGCAAAGCCGCTGTTCGTTAAATCTCCCTGTGAGTGTCACTAATGGAGTAAGTGTTTCATTACCAAGATGCCAAATTGCATGTACAAATTATCTGTGTGGATCTATGTATGTGGGGCATGCAACGAATGCATCAGTTTATTGTACTAACATAGCCCTCATGCCGACTACTTGCCTTAACAATCAAGAGAAAAAGTAAAAAGCGTGGTGCTGTATGCCCGCTGGAGTATTTAAGACTTGATTTGTCAATGCATCTGTATAAGAAGTTGAGCTTACCTACAAAAAGCTGGCTGCTTAACTTCAAGGGCAGCTGACGGTCTGCAGGAGCGGACAGAAAGCGTGCAGGCAGCTGGTCGACCTGCAGCGAGGCCTCTTTGACATTGTGCTCCGCCCTTACGTAATGCCACTGCCGGTCATTCAGCGGCATGTGCGACTTGACGGCCAGGACCACTGCGCCACTTCCGACATCAAAGGAAAACGACACCGTGGATGGAGCTGATAGGCCACAAAGACACACATAATAGGATGAACAAGACTCGGATGCGGATTCTTCCCTCGACGCAAACGACGGCACAATACACCCCGCTCAGGTTTGTCTACAAAGCTCCCCTGTAATCAACAGTAAATAACACCAGCACCTCTACAACAACAAACAATCCACGGCTGCTTTTGCTTTTGAATGGAATTGCACTGTGCACTCGTCATGCTGCCCGACAAATACTAGTCTCACAGAGCCCCGAGTGCAGTCCTTCATTATTTACATACATTTTCATAGCAGATTGCATTACCCTCAAAGGAGGCTTCTAATATTCCAACACTCTCGCTGTCTTTGTGTGCCTTTATCGAGGTCAAATTCAAGTATGTTCAACATTTTGCCCTCTTACAGTTGAGGTATGTTCTATATTTATCCACACATAATTTATATATAATTCTACACATTGCTGTGCTTGTGTTATCATGGTAAAAAAAAAATTGTTGAGAAAAATATACGATTTAAGCCCCCCCCGCACATTATTTTTGTCGTTTCATTGTTTGTTTTGTTTCCGGTGGATCTTGACATATTGGTGGCTCGGCATCTGACAACTACAAATTATATTGGAGGTTTATCAGTGTTTTTTTAAATATTAGTTTGTGTTTAGAAAGATAATTCAATGAGCAATTGGGCATCTATTAGATGTAGATTTTTGGTGTCTGCTTCACTCACCCAAAGGGGTAGTGACGGCACTGGCTTGATGTATATATGTATTAGGGCTACAAAATTAATCAAATTTTAATCGCGATCATGATATCTGCTGCCAATTAAGATGATCCTCTTTGATATTAACGTTTAAAAAGCTGGCTACCTACAGTGTACATGTCAAATCAAGCACTTTGTCAACCTACCAGCAGTAGGAAAATGCAAAGTTAAGACTTTATTATGGCGAGAAGGGCGGCATCAAGGCTTGGTTTATGTTTATGTTTGATGCGACTCACGCGTCAAATGACATCTTTTTGGCAACCACGCGGCATCTTGCGCGCCCAGACCTCCAGCAACGCTTACCTATCTTACCTTTAACACACAGAAAACATGGCAGACGAACTATTGCTTATGGTAGTTCGCCGGTAAAAACACCTATTTGTCTGAAAAAGACTACCTAAATACCAACAACTCCTGGCAAGCACACACACTGAGGAGAGATGGCAATGTTTCCCACATGTTTGCATGACAAAAACCTTCGCTTTTTAATCATCCTAATATATTATTGACCAGTGTGAAATGGCGTTGAGTTTGTTACCTGATTCCTAATATATACCGTGCTGGCTGTCAAGTAAGACCCATTGGATTGAATTTAGTTTGAAATGACTGAAAATGGCATTTTGACTGCTTAACGAATTGAAAATCTGCTTAAAAGTAAATAATATGCTTGGTTCTAAGTATGCTTCATTTTTTTTCATTGGTTTGCACTCAAGTAGGTTAGCTGTGTTGCCCAGGTGCTAAGTTTTTAAATTTGTTTTAACTATTATTTACTTTCTTTCTTTATTTTTAGTTGATTATTATTATTTGTAAATATCAAGTCTTGAAGCATTGTTTATATACTGCTTGTTAAAAGAAAGACAATAAATAGACATGTTTAACCAAACATGATTGTTAATTGTGATTAATAATCGTGATTTCAATATTGACCAAAAAAAATTGTGATTATTATTTTGGACATAATAGTGCAGCCTTTATAATTATGGGTGTGAGTCGTTCTTGTGAAACAAATTTTACATTACAAAATGTGTAAACTGACTTCATCATGCCTGGCAGAGTGAAATAGATAGCATAGAAATAGAAATATATGAATAAATACATGACTGAATGAATAATGAATGAATGAATGATAAATGATGTTTGTTTATGTTTAATTTGTAGCGCAAGAAGTCCTAATAGATGATATAATATTTATGCAGCACAGCAAACTTTTTATACAGTTTTCTCCAATATAAGATAATACAAGAATGTTGTGGTGCTCTTGTGCATTGTTGCGGCACATGATGTTGACTCACAGCTGAGTTCCACTCTGACGAAGTCTTTGAGGCCCAGGCTCTCCACGAAAACTCCAGAGGGAGCACTCGTTTTGAAGTAGAAGGAGATGTCTGAGGCAGGCTCAGCTGGTGAGGTGGAGAAATAGAGGTATGATGACTCTTGGTAGAAGGTGGCTGCATTCCACATGGACCCTGAAGGAGAAACAGACAAAAATAAATGCATATACTACAGCTAATCGAGTATGGATGCAAAAAGCCGAGTAAAGAGAAGTGAGAAATATTACAGAGTAGTGGGGCCACATTTAAATGAAAGGAGGTACCGAAGACCCACTGTTGAAGGAATTTAGTTGTAATGTTGTGAGATTAACATACCTTAATGGAGAGAAAAGAGTTGTTGGCAAAAACAGTTATATTTCCTTAGAACTAGTATCATTTATTTAGACTTTACACAAATCAGATTGGCTGGATCGTCAGATATTCTACTGGGACCCAGTCCATTAATTTGGCGCAATAGTAGAAGCAATCAAACTTTATTAGTAGATTATAAAGCAGCTTTCTGACAACTCCATTCACTCCCAAAATGAATAAACAACTGTCTTATATTTTATTTTATTAGTATTTCCGTACCAGTTTATCTTTTAACAGCAAGGTATAACATGTAGTGCAACATTTATATCAGGGAACCTTTCCTCAAGTGCAATCCCAATATAATAATACTCAAAAGAATAACAATAATAAGTCAAATAATAACTCTAAACTCTCAATAGCATAATAACTTCATGTCAATATGACCAACCTTGTTCAACTGTAAACACACAAAAGAAACAGGTAAAGCTTACTTTATCAGTTCATTCCCCATCTACAAATCCCAATCTCAAAATTGATCCATATATAAGGCACACCTAATTATAAGGCACACATCAGCTTTTTTTTTTTTTAAAAAAAAAGGCTTTTAGGTGCGCCCTAAAGTGCGGAAAATACGGTATTTGTTTTAAAAAAACTAAAAACTAAAATTAAGTTGAACTGTATTTTTGTAGGCAAGTAAAAAAACTACTCACATTTTCTTAATGGACTTATAGTACATGTTTTAAGACATAACAGGATGACAACGAAGAGCCATCAGTTAGTATTTTTTTTGTTCTAGCAAACATCTATATACAGTGACATATTTGTGAATAGAGCTAAATATGAGTTCTTTTTTTCTCTCAATATTTGGACTTATTTATTAGGTATGTTCCTGCGTGTGGTCAAGACCTTCATCCAGTATATGAGTGATCACCTACTGTCTCCATAACAACGCAGAGGGCCGATGCGGTAGACAGCCTGTGAGCCAGCTCTGCCGATATCTCCAATCACTATCTGGCTCACTGGTAGGTGGTCTTTGTAGGAGAGGACGCCTGTATCGTTGGCCCTGTGACAGACATCGAACAAATGAGTGAATAAGCAAACACAAATGCGAGGGGGGGGTGGGGTGTTCCCCTCGGGGCCTGGACGCCACAACGGGAATCGAGATAAAGGTTCCCATTCTTCTGCATTAGCACAGAAGGCAGAGTAAAGACATTAAAGCAATTCATCACGAGGGAGACAAGCGCCTTTGGAAATATGCAAACAGGGCTGAATCCAGGCTGGATTTGGAGTTTGGAGTGGATTAACGCACAAAATGCAAAGACACTTCAAGCGTTTAATACAGCAAAATTCAAATGAAGGTTTAGCTGCTCCTCGCAAAATTTCAAATAGTTTTCATTTTTCTCTGTAACGTCAAAACAAACTACAACGGACAGAGTTCAGTTTTAAAGTTGAATTCTAACTGGGTTAGCATGCCGACAGACATTGCTTAACATTTTCTGAAAATACATCATTAAAGGAAGGTGAATGAAAACACATCTCATGAGCATTGCAATTTACACAGTTATTGGTAACAAACCAGATATCTGCATCAGCGTCACAGTTGCAGAAGAAGTTCATGTCCACACAGTTCTCCTCCACGCTACAAGAGCACTGCTGGATTCCCGGCAGGTAACCTCCCCAATAGCTCCGCTTCTCACCACGTCGATCTAGCCACCACGACATTGGACTGCCATCTGCAATAGAGCAAAGTGCCGGTTAAGGATTGACAAGCTACATCGACACATACGTAGATACATGCCTAAAATTCCTCCTTGGCACAGACCCTTAAACAGTACAATTCGAGGCGATCATCTAATTCTCAGGTAAAATCAAGCAGCTATTTCAAGGTGCATACCAATCAGGAAATTATATAGTCTTTCAAATACATGCCAACAGTTTGTCCTTGGCATAGCCTCTAAAACTGGGCAGCCATTAAGCGAACTAACCCTCCCCAGGAGGTCTGCCTCTTGCTATGTCAGGACAACAGTCTAACATCAACAGTGCCAGTCCAGACGATCAGGGATAATCACGTAATCCTATGGCAAAATCCTGCATTAACACTAAGGTTTTCCAGCACAAAATATGACATATCATTGGAAACTGACCAATCAATTGCTTGTATACAAATACAGTTGGTGAGTGATTTAGGACAGCCCCAACATACTATGTTACAAGGTCAAGTGTTCTGTAGGCAAATCTTTTATATGTATCATGTTTCACCATGACTGGTAAACCTTCCTTTTTTCATTCGTTAATACAAAAATAAACACATTTCAAGTCCACCCTGAAAGCTCATGTATGAAACTGACAAAAAAATAATTGACATTTTTCCTCTGGTTATGTTTTATTATGAGTCATATTATAAATGTTCTTTTTGTTATCTATTTTGTTAAACTGTCGTCTTTATTTGGATAAATGTTTGGTTTTCAACGGATCGACAAGCGGATCGGTGCAGCGTCCGCTGTAATGCGGACTTTGTACCGGTCTGTCGTGGTAAATAAAGAGCTGAACCCAAAGGCGAAGCTCTCTATTTACCGGTCGATCTACGTTCCTGCACTCATCTATGGTCACGAGCTGTGTGTCTTGACCGAAAGAGCAAGATCCCGGATACAAACGGACAGAATTAGGGTGTCTGGGCTCTCCCTTAGAGATAGGGTGAGAAGCTCAGTCATCCGATTCCAAGAGACTCAGTCTCAAGCCACTGCTCCTCCGTGTTGAGAGGAGCTCGTTGAGGTGGTTCGGGCATATTGTTTGGATGCCTCCCGGACGCCTTCCTTGAGAGGTGTTGCGGGCATGTCCCACCCCGGGCACACTGTAAAGTCTACAGTATGTCTCTCGGCTGGCCTGGGAACGCCTGGACGATGTGGCCGAGAAGAGGGAAGTCTGGTTTTCTCTGCTGTGGCAGCTGCCCCCACGACCCAACCCCAGGTAAGCGGAAGACAATGGATGGATGGATGATTTTTTTTCAATTTTAGTTTATTCAATTTTCATTCATTAATTCATTTTCATGGATTCCTCACTACAATTGAATAAATAAAGGTATCAAGTTTACATTTCTATTTAATGCACAGTGCTTCTTGTGCTTCTCGAACGCTTCCGCGTTATTTCATGTAACCACTATTGCTGCTGAAATAATTCCCATTTCACCATTGTTGAACTAATAAAGGTTATATTGTCCTACCTTTAGGATATCAATCACTTGGCTCGTCCAAATACCAACTGCGTCTAAATAAATTGAAAAGGTGAAGGACATCCATTGTTATGTTGCAGCCATGTTGTGCACTGAGTCCCAGAAGACACCCCTAAGCACGACCCAGTTGTTACTTACGCAAGGACAAAATGGCGGTTTCAGCCATATAAGTTTGGGCAATGGGCCAAAGATCAGCATCTGGCATTTTTTTTAATCCTCCAGTTTGACTATGGCCCTTATTTTTATCATCTCAACAACTTGAAAGGATTCTAAAAGTGAAAACTGATTTACTTTGAGTCTGACTTTCAGCTGTATTTTTTTTCATATATATTTTGTCCATCTCAAGTTTCTCTCTTTTTCACATGGTTTAAATTTAGAGAAGCAAATACTGGAGATGCTTTTAACATCTACACAGTACTCGGCATGCATGCAGAGAGGGTTTATACCAATGCATTTGGACAGAAGCTATGAGATCTGGAACTCTTTTAAAGTTTAAAGTCCTTCACTATGTTCATTTGCTCGTAAAATATTGATACTTAAATGCAGCTACACGGCCTTGAGAATAAAATCTGCTTCATTTTAGCATTTTGGGCCTTGAAATCTAAAGTGATCACGACTTCACAACAACAAAGATTGTGCTTAAAGAATGCTTGTGTAGGGGGCGCCACAGCTAGCGATACCTAACAAGCCCCATGCGAATGTAACTGAAGCCAGAGTCACGCCATAAAAAATGACCTTTCATCGCCTCCTCTGCGGGGTTAAGTACGGCGGCCTCAATCATCGCTCACACACCTAAGCCTGCATTGCAAATGAAGCCGGTACGCAGGGAAAAGCCCATTAAGCCTCTTGTCACTAAACATAATCAAGTGTCACATGCTGCAGTGCTCTCTGCCCATCCAGCATGCATTAGAGTCGCATTAGGCAGCGCATTTATGTATGGCCACAAAAGTCATATTAGTCTAAGTCACACAGCGGGACTCAGACACCGGCAATTCTCTCTGAAATCACGTCTGAATAGGATGCAATGACCTATGACTAACAGTCTAATGCCTTATTAAGACCAAAATGAGAAAAAGTTCTTTTGTAAGCACTGGCAAAAAGAGCAGAAGACAAGAAAACCAATGTGGGCGAGTACAATATCAGAATGCAAGCTAATTTTTGGCTACCAAGGTCAGAAATATAGCGTTCTTTATTGTCTTTAGCATCAGCTGCCATACTTGATTGGCCCGATTATTTTAAAAACACTAATCAGCCCCCTGAAAATAAGAAAAGGCGACAATCAATACTTCCGGTGCGAGATGTCGCGATAACCTTGGCTAGCCTGCAAATTAATGAATGAGAAGCCTGATGTTGTTGAGCAAGTGCGGCTCTAAGCCCCGCCATCAGAGAGCCCTGTGGTGTTTATCACGACGCAATCTGGGTTGTTGGCGCCTAGAAAATCCTGAAAATACAAACTGCAAACTAATCAGTTTTATGCCTGTTGTTCTATTGGATTTGCAGCTGTAATGTCACCTTTTTAGTGATGACTGGAGAGCCCGCTTTTCTGCTTACTAAATAAAACGTTCACCTCTAGCAACAACAACAAACTAAGACGAGTGGAACTTTTAGTCAGGTTGTGAAAATCGATGCAAGTTACAGGTTATGAGGATTTGCTAATTCTATCCATGGTTAAGCCGAAATGTCTAAAGAATAAAACAACTGAGGAAGACAAATTAGCCTTTGATTGTCTTCCTTTAACCCTTTCACTAAATATTTTTTTTTTTCAAAGGAAACAAAACCTATGGCATATATTACTTGTTTATAAGTCTTGGATATTTGGAAAATTAGTTTAAATAACTTCATAGATTAGGTTACAGGCCCTGGGAATTTTGTCCCAATGTTGTTTGTTGTTGTTGTTTTAATATCATTTTATAATAATAATAATAATAATAATAATAATAATAATAATAATAATAATAATAATAATAATAATTTGTCCCAATGTTGTTTTTTGTTGTTGTTTTAATATAATTTTATAATAATAATAATAGTGTGCCAGAGAAGTGAAAATGATCACCAAACGCCTACAATACAATCTATAGTGTAATCTATAGCAACACACATATATAGCACATATTATCAATAGTATTTCCACAGTACTACATTTTTAATACACAAGAAATTGTGAATTGTGAAAGGCAAGCTAGCTTGTTAACAGTGGGCCCAGCTCTGGCTTGTTGTGAATGGAAAAGTTGCTAAATGCCACTAGAATCTGTAGAAAGGTGTGCAATGAACCACTAGGATGCAGGATTTCATCATATCTACCATTCAAATATCAAATAGAAGAAAAATACTTCCTCTAGTGGCAGTTAGCAGCATAGGTGATGACATCATAATTGTTTGATGCGCAGTAAGCAGACTGAACATTCTGAAGCAATGTCATGCTAACCTTTGGCATTCTCACCCTTATTTCATATACATTTGCGAAAAAAAGTGCTTCAACTAAATATCCCAAAAAGTTTGTTGCAATGTATTAAGAAACAGAGCTGCTTTTGCTTTTAAGACCCCCAAAACAAGGAGAAGAATAATATATTTTCGTATGCACAACGGCAATCTGGGATTTGCACAATAAGTAGTAGAAAAATGTGTTTGTGACACACAATATCATTAGGGTGAATGCTTGACTCTCAGCACTTGCACAATGACTCTAAATATAGCAGCAGGATGTTGGCGGTTTTCTGCAAGGTAATTACTTCTTCACTGTTGTCTTAATGACGGCCGCATGGCTCCCACTGACAAACGTCAGTCATTACAGATGAGGCGAGGAACACCTGCTCGTCGAATCATCCAGAGTTGAGCATAGTAACGTGGACATTAAATGTCTGAACGACATCTGCATCTTAAGTGAAAAGCAGACGGGAAAGCTGGCAGAAGGAGGTCACGTAATCCAGCCTCCTCGACTCAGCTAGCAGAGTTTGCTTGGATGCGAGCTCAGATGTTCTTGGCAAAGGAAGGCATTTATACACTCGGCAGGCTGGTTGCAACAGCTGTTGTTGATTGTCTTTTCTGTAAATTAAAGCGATAAACGTCCATAAAGTCGCTTGATGCCGTCGTAGGGAGAGTGTTTACCTGGCACAGAAATCTTCTTTGTGTCTTCAAGTTTCAATCAAGCAAGACACAAAGACATATTTTGGAATCGCTCCACGGGAGATTTTGAAGCAAAGAGTCTTTGCATACAACTAAGCGACTGTGTTTAACAAGATGGAGCTTTCTCTCCTGCCTACTCTGCATCAAACTCCATGGGTCACAGCTTGCCCCAATCAAACCTAAGAAGAATCGGTTTTGATTTTGGTGTAATCCTGGCTTGATTTATACTATTCCTGAACAAACCGCTTCCCGATTGGCCTAGTGAAAGCTGTACTTCATTAAATGCTACCCTTTGATAAATGGTAAAAATACTACCTCTATAGAGCCTATATCATAATTTCACATTGGACAAGCAAAAGTATGCACTGATTTGCTGAGAAGTGTTTCCTGACTCGGGGCACTATACTTCCTAATTGTCTTACATGGGATGCAAAGTGTTCTGTAACTGAGACAAGTAAGGAGGACCCCCGGTTTACGGCATCCCTAGCTTACGTTTATTTCACGTTAGAAAGTGGAATGCGAAATGTTTTCGTCCCCTTGTAATGGAATTTTCCCCGCCTTAGGGCATCAACAACAATTTCTCTCGCGCGGCCCCAAAATTCCAAAATTCAAACTTGGCAGTCAGTGTGCATACGTATGACTGTGCGAGTCACTCGCCTCACACCATGTTCATACGTCACTGCATAAGTCACTAAGATGCTGGTCTGCTATTGGTCGGTGTCACGGTGTCACTAAGATGCCAATATGCTAATAGCTGAAATCCTACTCACAATGTCTAAGAGATGCTGCCTCTCTCTCTCTCTTTGTTTTTTATTCGCTCAGTTCACAATCTTGCATGTTTCATAAAGACTTGATCTCATGTGAGTGCTTACGATATCGTATTTATTGTGCATTTTAGTGCTTGATTCAAACTTTAATTGGTTAGCCATGGGTCCCAAGATTGCCAGTGATGTTAAAGGGAGAAGTAAAAGGACCATTACTATGGAAACGAAGATGGAGATAATCCAGAAATACGAAGAAGGCATGTGAATTGTTACCCTCGCTAGGGTAAAATAAAATAAAAAAAAAACCAAACAATTAAATAAAATGTCATTTTCCTTTGTGCGTACTGTATATATTTTTTAAAAATGTTATTCAATTATAAAAATTTATATTATATATAAGTAGTATTCACTTTACAATTTTGTTATTTTTTCACATTTATTTTTACATTACATTTTTACAATGTGTATATAAAATGTTGATGTTTTTACGACGATTTATCCCAACTCCAAAATGGAATAACGTGGTATAGCCAGGGTCCACTGTAGTGCTTGACCCTGCGTTGGTCCATTGGGGTGATTGGACACCCCCTTTTTTTTTTTTAAACGATTATTATTTCTATTTTACAATTTTGGTCTCTCTCTCTTTCCAGGTATTTTCATAACTCATTGAACCAGTTGTATGATTAACCCTATGTTTTTGTATTAGGGTTGGCAAAACTCCATATGACCAACCAACTATGTTGGGATACAAATCAGGTCAAATTAAATCTCACTAAGATATACTAACAGAACCAGAATGTACCGGGTAGTGTCGTTGGAAGAATTGAAGTGCAAACTCATTGGGTTACATAAGAGTGAGTGCTTCATCTTTGGGTTATGACAGATCAAGTCTCTCTAAGGTACTCTAAGGTTAAAAGCTAGTCAAAGAAAATGCTACTTCATTGGCAAAGGGAAAGGACAATTATACGATTATGCTGGTTAGATTTTAACGTGTTATGCATGACCTGGGTTTTTTAATTAAGGGAATCCCAGTAGAATTCCCGCTGATTGTGATACAGGATGGTGTTTTCTGATACAGCAATTGCTTCTTATAACGTCAAAAGGAGGCAGGTCCTTTCTGATTTGGTTCTAAAAATTCATATGCTTCCTGATTGGCATTAAAGAGTAATATGCTGATGGTGTTAAAAGCCTAAAATAAGTGATTTGCTATGTTATTGTGTCACAGGAAGTCTCATTCTTCCTGAATGGGTTACAGACGGCAGGTGCTTCCTGATCTTTAAGTGCCTCTGATTGCATTAGACTTAGTAAGAAGCTTCCTAATTGGATTACATGAGGTTAGATGCTTCCTGACTGTGTTACAGGAGTAAAAGTCCTTCCTGGTTGGGTTACAGAAGTGAGTGAGTGAGTGAGTGAGTGAGTGAGTGAGTGAGTGAGTGAGTGAGTGAGTGAGTGAGTGAGTGAGTGAGTGAGTAAATAAGTAAGTAAGTAAATAAGCAAATAAGTAAGTAAGTAAGTTTGTTTTTTTTCTGACTGGGATAAAAGGAGTTATACACTGGCTGATAGTGTGGTGGCTCTGTCCACTTGTTTACAGAAATGAAAGCCATTCTATATTGGGTTACAGAAGCCAAGTATTCCCTGATATTGAGACCGAAAGTCAAGAGCATCTTGGTTGAGTTAGACTCAGTAAGGTGCTTCCTCTTTGGAGTATATCAGGTTATTCCTGTATGGGAAACAGGAACTATAGTGTTTCCGGATTGGATAACCAAACCAACTATTCAACCAATGGGGTAAAGCAGGGGTTCCCACTCAATGAGACTTTGGGTGAGCGTGAGTACTTTTGAGGGTGCCTCAAAATGTACTAAAAGGTACACAAATTACATTGATTAAACCAATCTTAGAACTGAATTACAAATGCTATACATTTTAATACAATATGTTAATTAGATGTATTTGAGTACTTAAAGCAAAACCTTTACATATGCTAACATAGACCAAAGGGAAATAACTGGCACAAATAAAAATGCTAACAAGCTAAACGCAGCGCTATACAAAGCAACACTAAATAACATGCTGAAGATAAGAACTAACATTAGCTAGCATGTCATCCACAGTCACAAGTTATTGGATCAACAAACAAATACATTTTGGGCATATCATCATAAATGATAACATTCTTACAAAACAACTTAGAAACTTGTGGGCCAGATTTCACAGAGAAACAGAACAACGTGTGTGTCGCCAACAGTGACTGCTCTCAAGTGAAGCCGCACCATCCTGCCTCACTACAAAATGTATTATCAACAGCGACCAGAGGCGGAGCCAAAAACAGATCAAGCCAAACAAAAACACAAATGAATGAGCTGTTAAAGGATAAAATAAGTAATTACCAAAGCCTAAACATTATTATTTCAGGTGAGGCCCGGTACCAGTTGATCCACTAACCGGTACCTGGCCACGAACCGGCTTTTTGGGACCTCTAGGTTAGAGGTCGTTTTGTGCTTAATATTTGGGCTTCACAAAGTCAGCTTCTTTCTAATTGTGTTGTGCACATTTGAGGCCTTCCATATTAAGATACGCAGTAATAATATCAAAGAAGAAATAGTACATTAAAATCAAATAAAGAGAAACTATCTTCACCTTTGGTGTTGAATAGACGAGACCTCTTGCAGTTGTAAACCACTTCTTGTTGGCAGTGCTCCGACCTTGACACGATTGTGTGCAGTTGTTCCGCTGAGGCACCATAGTCGAGAACCATGATGTGCGGCGTCTCCAGGGATGAGGCCAGGACTCTGACTGGAGTAGTGCTGTTGTGGGCCAATACTGTCCAAACTTTCTCTTCTACAAGAAACAAGGTTATAAGACCACTAAGCAATTTCAAACAACTTCTCTAAATTTACCTACAAATAAAAAGGAACATTTGCAAGTAGCTTTATGTTCCAGAACAACAATTACATTACCGCCGCAGGTTTGACTCACCAACTCACTAAATAATTAACCTTCTCATCCAGTATTTTTTAAACCGACACACACTGCAGCTGTGTGTTTTATAATGCTACGCTTCAAATGTGATTACTCGGCTCAGTTGCGCCATCTAATTCTGCAGTCCACTCATAAATTAATTGGTCATGAATCTTGTAACGACTGCCAGCAGAGAGAGGTGTCAAGTGAACCGACAGCTGTGGTGTATATTACATTGTCTTTTGGTGTATTGCTCTCACCCAAACTCAGTATCATGGGAAGGCTTATTGCTTTGAATATTATGTAACGTTGTGTTTTCACAATTGTTCACACTTTTGGGCTTTCCTTGGAGTTTATTTAAAGCAGTGGTCACCAAACTTTTTATCACCTAAGACCAGTCAACGCTTGATATTTTAATTGCAGATGGGGTAAAGGGTCTCAAAATGTACAAAAATGATATTTTTAATGTACAAAACGTACAAAAATGTACGCAAATTCAATTCATTAAGTCAATCATATAACTGAATTACAAATGCTATTCATTTCAATACAAAACGTTAATTGGATGCAAATGAGTTCTTATCAAATGCAAAAACTTTCCATTTGCTAACATATACCAAAGGGAAATACCTGGCACAAACCAAAATGCTAATGAGCTAGATGCACACAAGGCAGCACAATATAACATGCTAAGATTAGTTAGAATGTCATCCATAGTCACAAGTTTTTGGCTCAACTAACAAACTGATTTTGGGCATATTATCATGATGACAACATTCTTACAAAGAAAGTACAACTTACAGACAGTTGTGGGCCAGATTTCACAGAGGGAAAAAACAAAGAGTGCGTCACCAAAGATCATGCCAAAAAAAGCACAAACGAATGAACTGTTCAACTAAATCAGTTCCAAAACATCATTATTTTGGGTGCGGCCCAGTACCAGTTCATCCGCGGACTGGTGGTTGGGGACCACTGATTGAAAACACATAACATTTTGGGGGCCAAAGGTTTGAACTCATCTGACATAGAAAGCACACTAAACAATCTCCTTGATTACTTCAGCTGTGCCTGGTGGCAGTTATAGAAGTGATCAAAGGATGGGACAGCATAATTATGCACAGGTGCGTGTCTGTACGTTAGACTTTGTGTATTATTCATTTTATTATTATTTATTTTTACTCTGAATGGTGGCAATCCCGCGTATTCGTAGTCATCTTTATTTTCAGATAACACAAAAGTGAACGTGCGCTGTTGTGGTCCTTTACCAATTCTTCAAGCGGTCTGAAATGTGTTTTTTTTCTGTAAATCCTCTTGGATATAGTTAGTGAATGTCACCATAAAGTGCTTGTACTTCAGGCTGGAGGATGACGCCGGCTTGTAAATGCAGACATATCTCAGCATCGCAGACGTGGCCCATCTGTGCATTCGCTGACATTTACCATCCGTGCAAAACCTAATTAATTCCCCTCTGCACCTGTCAGCTCTCCTACCCCTTACAATCCTCCTCATGAAAACTATGAAAGAAAATAGCAAACAAACAATATTTCCAAGTAGCTGATCCTTTGTGTGTATAGTAAAATTAGACGAGGGCTCCATCTTAACTCGGCTTGCAGTACATGGTGTGCGTGTGTTTACTCTTCCTTAGTGAAAATCTCCACTCACGTCATGATTATGCATATCAGACCGTCATGCTGAGAGCTATTTGCACTTGGGATGTATTTTGTAATTGAGGTCAAGTCGAGGGATCTTCATTCAAAGCTAGCCCTCCCCCCAAAGAAAAAAAAACGCCTCCAAAAAACAGAAGACACAGTGGCATCTCATCTCCTGCTGTGAGTCTGACTGCAAAGTTTAAATCTTTTTCTGGCCAGTCAGAAGCTAGCGTTTTACAGTTTCTGTAAAGAAAAAAGTGATTTACATTTGAATTTTTTTTTTAAACAAATGTATTTACTCTTCAGGTTTATATTATTTTCTTTAGAAATATATTTTGTTCCATGAGGAGGCAAGTAATTCAACATTCACTTTTCCTAACTCTAACCCATTTCCCCCAATCCTTCCATCCTTCTATGAAAACAGAAATATGATGAGGTCTTGACTTTTTTTTATTTAACATTTTTACTTCTTTTTATTTAACAATTGTAGGAATTGTATTCAAATTAAAATACTTGCAGAATCCTTACTGGAGTTGCAATGTTGTCCTCATCACAGGAGGGCTCACCTGTCATGTTACAGTACACTTGCGTGGCCCCTAGGGGTCCGCTGCCATCTGGGTCGATGGAGTAGAAGCCAGAGGAGCCGCCGGTCAGCTTGTAGGCTTCGCAGGATGACTCATAAATGGCTGCAAAGGTGGAACAATTTTAAACTCTTAATAGTCTCATTAACTCTAAATGAAAAATAATACAAGGACTTTATGACCCTGATGTGATTTCATCGACCGTTTCCTAATCTAGTTCTTCTGCAGCTACCTTGTGGCTGACCTCTGTCTTTGTGCAGTTGGCTTAAAGATGGCAGGGCCTGCTGAGGAGTTTTACATGCTATACTTGAATGAAGCATCCATCCATCAATCCATTTTCTAAAGCCACTTATCCCCACAGGGGTCGCAAGCTTGCTAGCGCCTATATCAGCTGGCTTCCGGCAGTAGACAGGGGACACTCTTAACTGGTTGCCAGCCAATTGCACACAGAGAAGAACAACCATTCATGCACCCCATACAATTTAATATGTCCAAAGGCCGAAGCCACCGAGTCGCCTGAATGAAATATATATATATATATATATATATATATATATTTTACTACTTCCCGGTTAATGGGGTTGTCAACCCCCCACGAAGTCTGAAACCCGCAAAGTAGGGTATCAGTTCCGAGATTTCAATGTACGCCCCAATATAGCTGCAGTAAAAAAAAAACCATTTTTTTTTCATTTCCTATCTCCTATTATTTAACATTACATTATCCTTATTAACATTATTGTATATTCATTAAATAGGATATCAGTTCCTAGATTTCTATGTACACCCCAATATAGCCGCAGTAACCATAAACAATCCTTTTTTTGTATTTTTTGCCCATTTTATTTCTTTTGCCCAATTATTTAACATTACATTATCCTTATGAACTTTATTGTATATTCCTTAAATAACTAATATTACTTAGTTTGTTGAGAAATTGTTTTCAGCACTGGTTATCTGCACCAAGACTCCGGTGAAGAAGTTCGCAAGTCATCACGTTGAACTTCACATTTATTTTGGCTCATGTATGGTGTATCATGTAGTATCAGTTGAATAATAAATCAACAACAATCTTAAAGTCAATCAACTAACATATAAACACTTAATCTATGAATTTACTGTATTTTTAGCCGACATTAGCGGGTTAGCAACAACTAACAACAACTACTAACTATAAAGTGCAACCTCTACACAAACGAACACATAAACAGAATAAACACTCATCACTTACTAAACATAGGCAGTAGCGTGCGTTATCAACATAAATGATAATAAACTATAAATATGAGCTTACGTTGTCATTCACTACATCACCGTAACGAGCTGAATGACTCACAGAGAACGTAAAACAGGAAACGGGAATACAACGCGACCCGACAAATTAAAAGCATCAAAATAAGATTAAAAAACGTCACGAACACTAACGCTTGAAGAATTCTTAACATAGTTATTAACTAATATTACTTTGTTATTTGATTAATACAGTACTGTATAATGTACTTTTTTGCTTGAATGGATACACTGTACATCTCAGTACGAAGGGAAAGAGAGAGGTCCACAATGAAAAGGGAGAGGAAGAAAAATCGGGAAATATTGAAAACACTGATCGATTCTGACCACCGTTTGTTTTGGAGTGATAGCATTTTCTTTATTTATTCTTTCATTTTTAATATGTTTGTGTTATTTTATTCTGTTCATATTCGGTGAATAGTAAAGAAATAAAATGATGTTCTTATATTAAACTGCGATTTGTAATTTGGACTCCATAAAATTTCATGGATATTTATTTGAAATTATTATTCATTCTTTTAAGTTTTGACAGCATCAAGTAAAATGACAAGTTTTAATTGTTGATGCGGGTTTATTGACTTTTAAATGCTCTAGAAAATAGCCTGTGTAGTCCCGTAATGCGTACGTGTGCGCATGTTGGATATTTATTCCAGAGTCTGACATCACAGGTAGGCTTACTATTCCAATTGTCGATAGCTGTGGTGTAAAAATGCATTGGGTTACTCTGAGAGTTGTTTCTATTATATATATTTTTTTTACAGGGCTACCTCACACTTTGCTGATTGCTAACATAGGCCAAACACTCATAGGTCACAATTGAGTACATTTCATATTTACTCAAAAATTAATTCTATTGATCAGTCCACATTTTAGGTATTGTTCTTACAACCTTTGAGCAATTTAAAGTGTTGAAAATGTTCTGCTTTCTAGATAATAATTAATGATTGAACTAACATGCCATATTTTGGGTCTTCTCAAAGGTGACTTTTTTGAAGGTATGTGGTTTCTTGCCAATGATGTACAGGTAAATATTTATGCTACATCCATTTAAATATACCTAAAGAAGCAAACATTCTCTTGGAGAATGATACTAATGCAAAATAGGACGTGAATGGCCTAAAAAGTATATCAGGTGATGTTGACATTTACTTGTGATGGCTTAATACCCTGCTGGGAAGCTTCAGTATCAATAATACATTTTACATTTACATTCATTTGGCAGGGAGCTTTTTGTTTGTTGCTTGAACAAGATGTATGCCAAAAGTTTTGAGCGGATTAGGATGAAAGCTTGTGGCATTGAGCCAGGGAAGACTTGAGGTGATTTTTGATGTTGATCCAGAAGTTTTTGCTTCTTTCTATGCCAGGCTGGGAGATAAGTTTCACAAAGTGATGCTGTTTTTTTTTTCAATCAACTTTTAACAACTGTTAATTATTTTTTACAGCATTTATATAGGTTACGGGCTTAGTCTAAAACTGAAAAAAAAGACTGCCTCAAACTAATAAAAGTAACGCTGAAAATTCTTCATACTTTACATGGCAAAAACAAAGCCTTTTCCCTGGGGTCATCCACACACCCCCGGCCCTCCCAGAGGGGCCCGCCCCACTATTAGAGAAGCACTGATGTATAGTCTCATTTGTGTTATCATTTTTATGTTAGTACAAAAGAATGTTGAAATCTCTTTTTGAACACAGTGAGTGTTTTGCACCTTTTCCGTTATATTTAACAATTATTACATACATTTTCTAATTTAACGAAGCCAATATACAGATTGTGTGTTTGTTTAGCTTTCTTAGCCCATATTTCCACACAGTGAGTCAACTATGGCAATATACAGTAAGTGAAGAGATCAACCTGTATGATTTTTTCATTTAGGAGATCCTTGGTTTTATAAAAATTACTTATAGGTTTGAGTTTTCAATTTGATATTACATTGGGATATAACGTCAAGAAATTTCAATTCCTCAATTTCATTTACTTTGTTCTGAGAGCTGTCATTTCAATGTTAAAACAGTGGACTTTTTATACTTTTAAAAACACGTTATACAGTGGACCTCCGGTTTACGATGTCCCTGCCCTACGTTTTTTTCAATTGTACGACGTGAACTGTAACGTTTTTTTCATCCCCTCTTTCCGGCATTTTTGCTGCTTTACAACGACAACAACTGTCATGACTGGAAGGGTTGGCTGTGTTTTTGTTGTTCTTTTTCCTCATTTTCAGATGTTTTTGGGTTATTTCTCTATCATTTACAGAACCAAGGAAAATCCTGGCGTCGGTGTTCACTTCATAAATGTATTTTTTCCATATTTGTTTGTCGGCCCAGGAATTTCGTTTACAAATTTGCTACCAATGTGAATAAAATATTTTTTTAATTCATTCATGATAACAAAATATTTTTTAATTCATTCATGATAACTGTTATTTTGTAATAAACATGTTTTTATCTCTTATGCTGTGTTCACACCAAATGCAAATGAGGCAAAAACGCAGACAGTTTTGTATTGTAGTCAATGTAGTTCGAGTGACAGGGTGTGATGGAGCGTCGGGCGACACGAATAACGCGTCACGAGCAAAGCGAAATTGATCGCGGCACAAGTTCCACATCGTCGCTTCAAGTTTTAAAAATATTGCCATTGGTCATTCATCGCGTCACCACAGTCAAACAGCTTCAGGAACATTCAACGCCACACATGGGGCAGGATTAAATCATGGCAGTCGGTTTGCGGTCACCCGAAGCTGTCCGTGCTGGCCATCTGAGCTTTCAATATAAAAATGGAGCCAAGCAAGAGCACTCACCTGGCCTGTACAATGGCGAAAGGGAAACTTGGGATGACTGCTATGTGCAGCATTTTCTTGCTTTTGTTGAACTGTAGTTACTGTGTCAAGATAGCGATAATACCGCATTGACAGCACAGTATGTAGCACAGTATCGGCCACTTGATTGTGGCATTGAAACTTTTTTTTTTTTTTTTTTCGGATGGGTATTGCCCCAAAGCGAGGGACACGCAACGTAAAAAAAGAAGACCAAAGGTGGTATAGGAGAAAACCTTGGCTCTCCTACATCCCAGAAAAGTGAAGGTTCTCAGCAGTGTTCTCCTTTCCGGATCCACTGTAAAGTGCACAACAAGCTTACGCCCCACCCCTCGTGCGAACGGGTGAACATGCTAAATGCCGGTAGTTAACACTCGGCGACCGAAAGCACACCGAATGAGCGTAGCGACGCATATTTTCGCGTTCGGTGAGAACAATACGTTAGATAATATCCGGGATACTTTTTTTAATGCCCTTATTATATTATTTAATACTTTCCATGTTTTTTGTGTATTATTCCTGACCTGCTTCAATAGTGCATAGTAACTTTCTCGCTTACTTATTGCTAAATTTATATTTTTTATAAGTTAGCTGTGTCCTCCATGGCTTATTTGGGCCTTGGCATTTCCCAGTCACAGTTCTTATTAGACAGTATTCTGGGTCTTCATTTACATATATCTCAGACCAATTTTGTTTTTCTTTATTCATTTTTAAGACATCAACGGCATGCAGACTTCTTATTCTTGCGTTTCTAGATTATTTGCCTTCCATTTGTATCTTTTTCAGTTTAGAAAATTCCAGACACGCAATTATAATGATGAGATATCATTTATAAGAAGTGCATTTGTTATTTATGTTCAATTATTATTTGTAAATAAATATGTTGTCTATTATTGTGGCTGTATCTAATGTTATTCTAATGGGTTCCATAACAATGGTAAACAAACTACTTACTATACAATACATGAATAAAATCGAATGATTTTTGAAGGACATTTGGCTTTAATAAAACACTTGAATAAAAAAGAAAAGAAAACTTCAACTTGACACACCAACTAAATGTTCAGGTGTTTCAGTCTGATGTTTTCAAGGCTTTGATTATACGTGTTTTGGATTCTTCAAACGAAACTATTTTGCCCCTAAGTGGCATGCATTAATTTAGCAACGTTCCTGACTTTCCTTAGACGCCACTAGCGGGAAAGGTTTTGCTTTTAGGGTTCACTTAAGTTTACACTTCCTGAGCGAGCAGCAGATAAGAGTGGAAGTATCAGGATTTAAAAAATGTAAACTATATGTGCCTCTCAGAAAGACGCTTTATTTATTCTCACCTGTCATCTAACCCGGCCATGCTTTTAATACATACTCATTTTTTCCTATTTTTAATTCAAGGGATGCTCCCGTCTGTCAAGTTCCATCACACATTTAAAAAAAAAAAAAAAAAAAAAAAAGTGTGTGTTTGCCAGCATAAAAATAAGTAAATCAGTATTCTACAGCAAGAGATAGAGGCATCTGCATGGCAAATGTCAAGGTGATATTACAGAATGTAAATATATAAATACATTTTAAGAAACAACAATAATGTCAAAAGTGTAGGGAAGGCTAATAATAATACTGTTATTTATCGCCTGCATGGCAGACTCACAAAGTAAGATTAGTCACAAGATTGTTAGGTTCTTTTGGTATTTGTGTTCTGTGGGTTGTTATCAGGGTTGTGTGTTCTTTTGTGTTTTGGGCTTTTTGGGGGTTTTGTTCATATGTTTCATTACATTTCATGTTTTCCTTCCCCTGGTTTAAGTACCTCGTCAGTGTGATTACGTCAACTTGTCCTCGTCAATCTGCTTCCCTTGTGTCTGCCAATCAGCTCCCTGCTCCTATTGGGTCATGTACAGGTGTTCCCTGTTTGTCTATTCAGTTTTGAGTGTATTTAGTTTCCTGTTCCCTTACAGTTCTTGTCGGGTCATTGGTGATATTGTTGTTGTGGGATTGTTCTATCCGATGAGTTTTGTGAGTTTTAGTGTTCTCCCAAGTCAGTTTTTCAAGTATTTTGTAAAATATTTATTTCCGACTTTTGCTTTGTTACTTTGTATGCAGTTGTCAACCTTGTTTTGCTTCTGTTTTTTTCATATTAAATCAATCTTTTTTTCTGAGCACATCTGCTTCCTTGCATTATGGACGCCCAACCTTCCACCACCTCACCCACGTTACTAAATACTACTAGATACTAAATCATGCAGTTCAGCGTAAATTTACCTGTCCTGAGATCAACTCTAAAAACAAACTAAAAGAATGCTTAAAAATTATTTTAAAAATATGAAGTCTGCAGTGCCCCCTAATATGACATTTTTCTCTTTCCCACACCCTTTATTGATCAAATGGAATCTCAAATGAATGAGTTCTGTTTTATGGCTGTCACGTGCAACTTAACTGTGTGAACATTTGTTTTAATAAACATAACATTTCAAATAATAATTATTTATCATGAAATTTGTGTCCCACAACATGCACACAACCCTGTTACCAAACCCTTTTTAGCATGGTGAAAGAAGAAAGAAACAGACTCAGGAATGATACGCTGGATTTGACATCAACAAACAGTTTTCCCCAAAAATGGGTTGTGCAAAGGTACCTCCTCTTCTATATTTCATCCATCCATCCATCCATCCATCCATCCATCCATCCATCCATCCATCCATCCATCCATCCATTTTCTTTAGCTGCTTATCCTCACTAGGGTCGCTGGCTTGCTTGGACCTATCCCAGTCGTCTTTAGACAGAAGGCAGGGGATATCCTAAAACTGGTTGCCAGCCAAGGTTGCCAAGGCACACAGAGACAAACAACATTCACACTCCCAAACAAACCTAAGGACAATTCAGAGTATCTCCTATGCATGTATGCAGTATATACAGTACAGACCATGCATGTTTTTGAAATGTGGACATGAATATACGTGCGGGCACGGAGAGAACATACAAACTCAACACAGGAAGACTGAAGCAGGGATTGAACCGGTTTAGGAAGGTGACAAAAATGAAAGCAACTCACAGTCGTGACAGGTCGCGCCTGAGTATCCTGTTCCAGAGCAGTCGCAAGAAAACGTGCTCCATGTCTGTGTGCAAAGACCTCCATGCTCACATTTGTTTGGAACACACCTGCAACACAACAACAAATTGGACATTTTGGGTAACTCTGCAGATAGCACTAGTGAATGTTTTAGTGAATGTTTTAGAGTGAAAACAATTCAAAATTAGAGGATTGTTCGTGTTTTCAAATAATACACTTCAAAAGTCATTTAAAGACTAGACATAAAAAGTCTAGATTGTGTCTGTTTTTTTTTGTTTTTTTGAATCACTAATTGAGGGGAGTGTTGGGGGTGATGCAGAATCTGCTGGAGTTCGTTGCCTTGAAGTTTATCTCACTAACGACTTATATGAATGGTCAAAATGACCATTAACAGTTGAAAGAACACAATACAGTATGTGGCACTTTAGCACGACATCAAACAGAAACCAGATGAGTGTGCTTTGGTAGCAACACAGTGCTGTACACAATGCATACTGTTCCTCACCTCAGGGCAGGCAGATCATCATGTGATCCGAACATTGGCAAATCCAAATGTAATTCATCGCCAGTTCTGGGGTGTCTTTCTTGAATGTGTCTATTCCTAATGTTTTCCGAACTATAAGGTGCACCTAAATGCCTTCAATTTTCACAGAAGCTGACAGTGCGCCTTATAATCAGGGGTGCCTTATGCAGCGCATAAACCTCAAGTTTTCATTTTTGGGGAGACGAAAAAACAAAATCATTTAATCACCAATGTATTTTTTATAATTAAAACTTTCACAACACATTGTTTGAAATTTTGATATGCTTTATATTGCTCCAATTTTGAAGCCATTTATATAGGGACAAGGCACAAAAATCTGCAGGTTTTTGTCAAATGAAGCACAGTTTTACAAAATGAATGCAGTTGGTTTTATATATATATATATATATATATATATATATATATATATATATATATATATATATATATATATATATATATAAAACCAACTGCATTCATTTTGTAAAACTGTGCTTTATATATATATATATATATATATATATATATATATATACATATATATATATATATATATATATATATATATATATATATATATATATATATATATATATATATATATATGCCGCAACAGTTTCACCCTAAAACAAATCATAGCTGTTATTTACAAAAATAAAGAAGAAACAGAACAGATTTTATATCATTATTGATATTAACGTTTTTGCTTCATGTTGTTCCTGCTTCATTATTATTCATTATTCAATAATTCAAATGAATAAAATGTCATATCTAGATTCAACTGTTGATAAAGTACATGTAAAAGTTCACACTTGACATTAGGGTAGACATTAAGATAGAATCTGAAGATCAGAACACACCTCCTCATCCATAGTAATTACAGTATAGCTTTCATCCATATGGTGTAAATTGGCTGTTAAAATGTCAGCGCTTTTTATATTTTCTTGCCATTGAAACACAGGGTGTTTCTTGCTGTTTAATAGAACTTTTAATTCAATTTGTTATTGTTCGGACAAAATATATATTTAGCTGTAATACATACACACACGTGCGCACACTCTCACACACACACATACACACACACTGAAATAAGTACAGTCAATAAAAACAATAAATCATTCAGGTCACAAAATATATTTTCAAATGGGGTGACAAGGTGGAAGAGTGATTAGCATCTCTGGATGAATATATATTGAACGAATTGTCCAGTATATATGTTTGACCAAACATGATGAAGAATTGTGATTAATAATCATGATTTTAATATTGAACAAAATAATCGTGATTATTATTTTGGCCATAATCGTGCAGGCCTACATTACAATTTTGAAGTAACTTACCCAACATTGCTTATGATGGATGGGGCAAAGAGGTGTCTTAAGAACATCCTCAACTCATCAAAACATAACTTTGGCATTTGTTACATTGGTGCATTTCTAAGCCTCTGAAAGTTTCTTTGAGCACAGTTGTGTTGTCAGAAGGAAAATAGCGACTAATGCGTTTTTCTTCCATGGCCTATATGCACACTCGCCACGGAAAACCACATTTCTGAACAAAAGGCATGACATAACTCGTTTAAAGTTTGCTGAACAACATTTGGAAAAGCAAGACTATTGCTTGGTCAGATGAAAGCAAAATTGAACGGTTCCGATGCCATCATGTGCACTACGTTTGGAGGAGACAGAGCACTGAGAAAGGGATGCTTTTCAGCAAAGGGAACTGATAAACTTCACATTACCGAAGGAAAGATGAATGGGCAAAAGTACCAAGACATTCTTGACAAATATTGCCGTAAGGATGACAAAAATTAATCAAGGGTGGACATTTCAGCAGGATAATGACCAAAAACATACTGCCAAGGAAACTCTAAATTGGGTTCATAGAAAATAAAGCTGCTGCAATGGCCCACCCAATCACTTGACTTGAATCAAATCGCAAACCTATAGAACAAACTAAACTCAAGGTCTGTAAAGGAAGTCTACGGAACCTTCAAGATTTGAAGACTGCTTACTTGGAGGAATGGGCCAAAATAACACTAGAGCGGAGGTCGGCAAACCCTTTCCTAGAGAGCCGCATACCTCCATGTTTTTGATGTCTCTCTTCTGCATCACGCCTCATTCAAATAATCAGGCCATCAGCAAGGTCTACAGAGGCCTGGTAACAATCCTGATCGTTTGAATCAGGTGCGTTTTAGAAGGGACAAATTGAGTGCCTACAGGATGGCGGCTCTTAAGGACTGGAGTTGCCTACCTCTGCACTAGACCTGTACATGCAGATAGTTTCTTCCTAGAGGAGGCATCTTGAAGCTGCCATTGAAAATAAGGGCTTTTGTACAAATTATCAAGTAAACACCAATTTGCAGGGCAACTCAGTGGATGAGTGGTTGGCACTGCTGACTCACAGTTAAGGGACTCGAGTTCAATTCCAGCTGGCTGCAAAATGGCAAGCTGGACCGTGGGCGTGCAATACAATTACGCCTGACCATCTACTAGGCATATCATGGTCTGCAAAAAGCCCTAGTCTGGAACTGCATTGCCACCAAAATTATGAGGTATGTGTTCTTAGTCAAAACATAGTCCACTCTTAGTTACCAAAAAGTCAAACGCACCAGGGGAGTGGCATCTGTGTCTACCAGCACAGAAAGTCGAAACATGGGATGCCTACATTCCAAACTCGAGAATCTAGAAACATTATTTTAGGCCATTTATTTACCCCAAGCACGTGAGAGCCAGTCTACCAAATTAGAGCCCTATGCGTTCACATCATTTTATGATATTCAACACCTGTCATCTCTCGCTCACATTTTCCCTATGTAACTTTCTTGCCAGCAGTTAGCGGAGTGCCCCCTCGTGGCAAATACCATCGGGCCTTGCCGTCTTGTCTCCCTGTCAGTCAAAGGTGTTGAATGTTTCTTGGACGGCTCGAGCTCGTTAAGTGAAAATGTCATTGCCTTGCACTTGCGGGTGCTATGATAATATGTTGCTATCTATCTATCTATCTATCTATCTATCTATCTATCTATCTATCTATCTATCTATCTATCTATCTATCTATCTATCTATCTATCTATCTATCTATCTATCTATCTATCTATCTATCTATCTATCTATCTAAACTGAATAATCTTTTATTGCGGGCTGTTACTGATCCTCAAAATTATCATTCAACGAGTTTTTCTCCCCATAGTATAGTCCACGGTGCTAAGCAGCCACCCATACACACACACACCCACACACCTACACACACACACACACACACACACACACACACACACACACACACACACACACACACACACAACATTCACCAAGGAACTATTTGTTGTATAAGGCCAAACGCATCATATTTTCTACACAAACCTTTGAGGCCTCTTTTTCATGCAATTAACTTTTTCCCATCAAGAATCACTTGTATCGCACATTTATTTTTATAGAGGGCAGTAATCTCCCATCTGATGGCTTTTCCAGTGAGCTTGCAAGTTCATTCCTATTAAAGAAAATAGACACCTTATTTTCAAGATTTCCTTTGTCCAAATTAAAAAGGTTAAAAAACAATTAGAAAATGTTACTGCGACAATGTAACAATGGATAGACTCAATGTGAAAATCCTCAATATTTTTTTCGATAAATGCTGTAGTAAAACCGTGCTAAAAGTTAGTGTATAAAATGTAAAAAAAATATATATATATATTCATTTTACTCAGAATCAGGAAATTCATTTTATTTTATTTTTTTTAATTTGATATGTAATCACCCCAAACCAAGAGCCCCCCCTGAAGCGAAGCGAACGTGATTTTCTGCTCCGCTTGCAAATGTTGGCTTTTTCTTCCTTGATTTGCGTTTTTTGCATTCCTTTTACCATATAGTTGTACTGCTAACATCCCCATTGAAAACGCACGGGGAGCCTACATTACAGGTACATGTTTTTGGTGAATGTTCCCGAAATGAAAATCATTAACAGTCTTGTTGTGATGTCAGTCGCTACGGTCATACATTTGTCACCTGTCAAAACGGTTCTCCAATATTTGTCACCCATTGTCATTCTTATGTATTTATCGCCTTTCTTCTATACAGTCCTTTATTTACTCTTGTGACTGACGGTGACACATTGCGTGTTCCTTGATGTATAATCTGCCATGCAGTTATGTTCCTTTAGTTTGCTTGATTATGTCATAAGATTGATGTTCAACAGTATTTAAGCAACAAGTTCTCAAGCTTTCAAAGTGTCATACCAAACTGTCTTCCGAGTTTGTTTTCCAGTTTAATTTCCGAGTCTCGCTGTGGTTGCATTGGATTGTTTGTGTATAAAGCCTTTCTAATTTTCTCACTTCCACTTTCCACTGAGGAAAACTGTTACAAAATGTCACAAGTTCATTTGAAAAATGTCTTGGGAATACTTCTATTTATTCTTATAACTATAATTGTTATCATGAATAATTATTGTTAAGTTTCTTTGTTCTCCTGAGCATAAACACCAGTTTGTTTTATCACACAGGCCCTGGCACCAAATTCACAGGACCTAATTCACAGGATCCCTCTTGAGTATCATTCTTCCCTTCCCGCCCCCCGCCCGCCACACACAAGCACACCACACACAAAACAACAATTCACACAGTGTCCTTGTCCAGTTTTGGTAAAAGGCTGAGGCTTGTTAAAAGTATTCCTCTCACTTTGACACCTCAACAGCCGCTTATTGGATTTCAGCACAAAGAGTAAGTCACACATCTTGACTGACACCACCTCTGGTTTTTGAAGCACACATCCGTCAACACGTGTCAAACGACACAGCTATCCAATTGCGGCTTAATTACGAGCTATTCTTGTCGTTGTCTTAGGAGACACGGCTGGATTGGGTCTGCTGTTCCCTGCAATATCCTGCTTGCAATGTTGATCACAATGAAGGAAAACACATCTCTTTCGCGAACACGGTGTAAAATATACCAGACGGATGACAGCACTCCCTCTGACCGCCTGTTTTAATAATCGAAAGAAATACCACACATATCAGAGAGAGAACACAAATTCACTACATCAATACATTATTACGACAAATAAAATGTACGTTTAGCGTTTTAATATGTCATTGTCATATGGTTGGTTGCACAAAGAAAAAAAGATAGGGTTGCTGTTTGGTATGGAGTTTGGCTCCTGAGCTCAACTCTGGGACACATTGTTGATTGAATTACCATACACTGTTAAAAAAACAAAACAAAAACTCTTAAAAAGAATTGTATCAACTATTTTTGTGTTATTTTAACATTTAACATTTTTTTTTAACACTTCAACATTAAACCGCCAATAAGTATGGTAAGTAAACATTCTATTATGAAAAAAATTCTTACATTTACAGAAACATTCTGTTATTAGTTGCTTTTAATGACATTATTGTACGGAAAGTGGTGGTATACTTATTTCTTGATGTAATGTCACAGTTTATAACGCACAAAATAACATGATTCATCTTTCAAAACATGTCAAAAACACTTAACTATAAAATTAACCAGAATTACATGAACAAAAACATACAATTTTTCATTCTCATTATTTTAATTTCACCTGACAATGCAGCAGTGATAACAAATTAAAATGACTCTGAAACAAAATAAAGTAAATTCAAGAGGATTGGAAATAAATAATTAAAAAATGTATACAGTATAATTAATATTACATTTAGCCCCTCCATTTGTAGCTCTCAATTTTAGTGATCAGCATGATAATCTTGGGACTGACTACAATTTGTCTTTTGTTGGCTTGTGATCCCTTCTCTGGATTTAAATTGAAGACGCACCTGTGAAATAAAAAACAAAAAAACTTCAGCAACTGTGGATTGCACTGAAATGTATTTTGTTTTCATACATTTGCAAAAAGATTACACAAACGTTTAGACAGAGTGTGCTATACAATTTTTAGCACTTATGTAATTGAACGTAGGCTTGGGCGTGACTTTCCATCCTGTTGATTGATTGGATGAAACTACGCCTTCATGAGCACTTGGTGAAGTTGTGCTTTACAAAAGAAAAGAACATAACTACTATATGTTTCTATTTTATGTTTGAAATGGAGATTTGATGTCTTTAGTACTCTAGATTTCAACCTCGGTTACAAATGATTCACTCTTAAGCTGGCAAGTTCACGTTAGTGCCGGTCTGGCTAAATACCAAATCCAGTGGGCTGACGACACCACCAGTTACAGTATGCTTTTGTCATCATGCTATCATTCCAATTCAGCAGATTGGATGCCTATGGCCAAATGAGTAGATTTAGTGGCTCAGTGAAAAATAATACTAGGCTACTCAGCTAAAGTTTGATACTTGCCTTCTAACATTGTTCTTCCTCCAGCCTCGATATGAGTTGCTGTCCGTTCGAAGTGTCTTTCGGTCAAAGTTGAACCGCCAGCTGTAGTGGTTGATCTTGTTAAGCATCAAGTCAAAACAACCAATAATATCTTCTCGAGAACCCAGCTTTTGTCACGCAGCACGTACTGAAATGGCAAGTCGCGATTTCATTTTGTTTCGAATACACACACTTTTTAAACAAGATGCAGTGACTTTTGACATTTGTGTATGGCTTAAATGTCTACAAATCACGACAAAACTACTGCCTGCTCCCCAGATGCAGAATATAACATCTGGATAGGGGAGCAGTTGTAGCAAGCTTTGAAATATACAGGCAAAAACAAGCTTTAAAAATAAATGTGAAAACAATGTTAATAAATCTGAATTTAGATTTTTAGATAGTTATTTCCAATGAAAAAATGTTATTTAACAGCATATTCAGACTGAAATTACTATATTTTCTGAGTAACTTTGAATGAAATTTGCATCCATCCATCCATCCATCCATCCATCCATCCATCCATCCATTCATTCATTCATTCATTCATTCATTCATTCATTCATTCATTCATTCTCTGTTTGGGCTATTCTTACTAGGATCATGGCTTGCTTTCTATCCTGAACTGGTCACCAGCCAATCCCAATTGACATTTAGACAAACTACCATTCACACTCATACCCAAAGGACAATTCAGACTATGTAAATTTCTAATTAGGCTACCTTACAGGACGGGAGACGGGAATACTTTGTACTAGAATTCCATGCAGGCGAAGCGAACATATAAACTCCACAAAGAAAAGCAGGATTTAAACCCATGTCGCCTGAACCAATGCGGATGTGCTCGTCGCCACAGTAATGTTTTCCAACGTTGTATGTTCCACCACACTGTAGGTGGGTATGGTCTATCAAGTAGTGGTTCCATCTGCTATACGCACAGGTCCTGCGTTCAATCCCCAGAGGAAGTACATTGTTTTTCATTAAATTCCCATACATGATTAACAAGAGGCATCTTATCCGCAGTGGAAATATTAGCATTACATTAGCAGCTGGGCTTGATTAATGCTACGTGTTTTATCTCCTGGAAGACAC
>NC_142373.1:4535850-4553350 GCF_059441005.1 Hippichthys cyanospilos
TAATAATGACTCAGTGTATCCTACCCACCCACAGATTTGGTAATTGTTTTCCCAGCGATATCGCAACTCAAGGACAAACTCTTGCCAGAGGTAGGCCACAGCTCGCATTCCACCATGGTAGTAGTTGACTAGACATATGCACAGTGCCAGCCGATAGGTCAGACTTTCAACTGGTGCTGCCTTCAACTGAATAAAAAGGTCCTGAGACAGGAAAAAATGCTGTTAATATTGCTTTTAATTCACATTCAAAATGAAACAATGTACACATTCATTCCAATCTTTACTCAATTTTGAGTTGATGGCTTTTGAAAAGGGAAGTAATGATTCATACTTGACCCTGAGCAAATGTGATACGAATAAAATGAAAGTTGTCTCTCATTGTTTTAAAAATGAAAAGACCCCATGACAACATTCTAAAATATCACATATACTGTGAATGATTTTAAATAAAAAAGGAATAACTGAACAACATGTACTTACATCATTATTTTCATCTTTTAGAGGATTTCCGTAGCTATGTGGTTGTGCAGTTTGATTTTCTGTCTTATCCACAGCAGCATCTGGGAAAAGATACTGAGCAAAGGGGTGGAAAAAGCCTTACAATTAAGAAATATTCTGTATACAGTCTTCTTTTAACTGTTCATCTTAACTCCACCAACAACAAAAATGTTCACCTTTCAAAAATCCAACATTCACTTGCGAAAATACCCTTTTTTAGGAATGTTTACCTTCCACGGAGCTTTCATTAAATTTATGTAACAAATGTTATTGTTCTTTTTAGTTTGTGAACTAATGTTTAAAGACCACACTTCAAAGATTTTCAAAAACATTTACCTGAAGAATACAATTAAGAACATCTGTGCCAAGTGGACACTCATCAGTAAGCCTGTGCCGTTGGATGTGCCTTCGAGCATTATGCACCATGCTGGATACAGAGAGTTTGGACATTGGCACTGGTGCAGTAGGCTCTGTCAGCTTTGATAGAGCAGAACTGATGTCAGCAATATCTGTAAAGCAACAGTTTACAGTTAAATTTGACATGCACCACCTAAGCTTTCAAATGCAATAAATAAATATAGAAAGAGCTGCACATCACAGAAGTGAGACAAGACTTCCATAGGGGCATAAGTCCAGATGTCTCTCGATTTAAGCTCGATTCTTAAACCTTGATGTGGAGACAAATGAGACACTCCCAAATATGATGGCTTGAACTCAATTTCTGGGTCGCATTCAATGTTTTGAAGAGCATTTGGAGACGCAAATGGATGGATGTACCAGGTAGGATTTACGTCAGAATTGCACAAAAACAAATCATTAAAGGGCAAATACTTTTTCAAAGCAATGTATATTGAATGCGTTTTGACAAAACCAGACATACGTACGTCACAGACAATAGTTGGGAAATGGTAAATGGATATTGTACTTATATAGTGCTTTTTCACCTTTCTCATGTACTCAAAGTGCTCACACTGACAACTCATTTACCTAATGGACTCACACACCAGTGGTGGTAAATGTTGTTTAGTTTGGAGAACCAACTTCACATGTCATACTGCTTGAGGGCAGTGTTGCTCTTGGTATGCGAGGAGGGTGCTGGGGAAGCATGGAGTTTAGTAGTTGTGAACGTGAAGGAGGCAGTTGCCTGAAATAAAGTTGTTATTTTTGCGGTCCTCAGTCGGAAAAGGGTGGAGTGCCCTCTTCAGGTCGGAGATGAGATCCTGCCCCAAGTGGAGGAGTTTAAGTATCTTGAGTTTTGTTCACAAGAGAGGGTAGGATGGAACAGAAGATCGACAGACGGATCTGTGCAGAGTCTGCTCTTTTGAGGACTCTGTAACGGTCTGTCGTGGTGGCTGGGGCATCTGGGTTGGATGCCTCCCTGATGAGGTGTTTCAGGCATGTTCCACAGGGAGGAGACACGCTGGAGTGAGTATGTCTCTTGGCTGCGATGGAAATGCCTGGGGAACCTCCTGGATGAGCTGGAAGAAGTAGCCGAAAAGATATCCGGTTGCCAATGTCACAAAGGGACAAGAAGGCTCCCCTGTCAATAGAGTTGAGAGCCCAGCTGACCAATTCCATGGTTAGATTTCAAAGGAAAAATACTGCAGGAGGCTAAAATGATAGATAGGACTGAAGACAGGACAGAACAAAGCACAGCAAAGCAAGGGAGATAAGAGTAGGAAGGAATAGAGCAAAAAGTGTCCGCCAGCGCTGAGAGCCAAGTGTTGTTTAACATAACGTCCCAATTACAGCAAAGTGACAGAAGAGAGTTACCAAAGACATTGTTATTTGTTTTTAACAAAAACATAATTGCTGGGGATCAATAGTTTCCAGATCAGTTTAGAACAACAGAATGAAGAAAATGCCCTGATGGAGATTTATAGTTGAGGATTGACGATTTGCTTATTATTCTGTCAAAGATGGGGTCCACATCGTGCAAAAGCCAGTTGTCTTGTCCAGTTCACTGCGTGCGTGCATTTATCTAACCATCCAATTTGACACAGTGGAAAATCCCACTCTTCGCTTCCCCATCCAAGCAGTAGATTCAAAATGCAACTGTGGAAATAGCTCTAGGGCACTGTAAGGGGTGAATGAAATGAATGTGATGTCAAGTGCCTGTGATAAAGAGTGGATTCTGAACAATAGATAAAGGTATTCTGGTGCACATTGAGTATGAAATGTTCATACTATGATATAAATGTAATCACTTTTTGTTTGGGGGAAGGATTGGAATGGGCATTTTAGACGAAGCCAACTTGTGCTTGCTGATTTAGAGCCATCACCACTAGTGTGCTCACTTTCCATAATATTTGTTTCCCATTGATAACTAGTACAGCTGTTGCGTACCAACCGCACACATTTTTCAAACAAGTACATGGCTTTTAGGTATAGATTTAGAGAGAAATTTAGTCAAGACAATCAGAACTAAATCCGATAATCCAACCTTTGCCGCTATCCTCAGCCGATCCTCGCCCAAGAATTTCTTCTGTTGTCTCCTTTCTCCCCCGTAACTTAAATAGGTCTGTCAGTAAGTCACCTGCAGGAGATGATAACACTTAACATGTTTTTTTTTTCTTTTCTGAAAGTATTAAGGGTACACTCAAAGGCAATCAATCGCATACCATGCTCGACCAACAAAAATGTATAAAATTTTAAGATGTAAGAGGTTGGCATCGCTTTGTAAGTCCAGAAGAAAACGCGGGGAAACACGTTAAATGAACCTTTGTAATTAGGGGAACAAATATGATCTCTTTTTGCAACCTGAGTCACTAATCTTCATGGAGCATATAATGTCTTTAAAGAAAAAAGCGGGGGGGGTGTCATTGTTGTTTTCAGGAAGTGTCTATTCTTTGGTGACAAAAGTAAAACAAAATACTATATTTTAGATCAGAGGGTTGTGTCCTCATGAGATTGTATGGAAATTTGGAGCTATTCCTGTCTGAACCCAGACAGACAATCCAGAGGGATTCATCAAAACAGATGAACTACAGCCCCCTCACAAGTGTTCTGCTCAAATTGGAAGGATATTCTTCAGCCAAAAAAATGCACATATTCATATCTACACCAAGTCATCTCTAATTTTACATGTATTCCCTGATACACAAGTCCAATTTCAACATAATCTGAAATTCATTGCAATTCAGGACTACCATTTAGTTCAACAGCCCTTTCAAATGGAATTGGGACGTGTCAAGCGCATGGTGAGAGGCAGGATTTTAATGAGTCAAATGTCTTCCGTGTTAGAAAACATATCCACCAAAGTAACTCACAACTTCTATTTTGCTCATAGTTGTCTCATATAGATCCAATTTGAAATTAAAACTTTAACATCAGCAGATTCAGTTGAACTTGGGTGGGAACATAAAAAAAATTCCAGGTTTTAAAATGTTTACCATTAATATACCCACAAATAATCAGGAGTTTTCCCCCTGTATTTAATGAGTTCAAAATGTTCCAATTTGACCTCTGGTCAAAAGCTGTTCGACCACTCAGTAACCGCTTTTATATCATTAAAATGCTTTTGAGCCTTCTTTGCAGAAGAGTTACATTAAATCCTAAAGATAGCACTCATACATCAAAAAAAAACCTCGCAAAAAAACCTAACTGCACTTTTGGTAGAGAATAGGTTTAAAAAAAAATACTGAAACACCACATCTGAATAAAAGCTTGCCTTTAGAACAAGATGGCTCCTACAGCCCTGTCATCAAGTTTGTTTTTGTTGTAAGAGTGCAAAAGATTAAGTTCTCTCTTTATAGAAAGGACCTGTGCAAGCTAGTGGACTGCATTGATTGGTGGATGATGGAGGAGGGTTGCCATCTCTGATTGGTCAAGAAAATTGCCACAAAGGTTAATGGCTTCCAGGAACTGTCAATGTGGGCACTGACTTTTGACAGCAACATTTTCCGGACCCCGACTATTGTTTGTGATTAGACTTGTGATTTTTATTTTTTCTTCCTCTCATGTTTTGCTCCCGTAGGTAGTGGTTATAGTGATTTTTATTTTGTACTAGATACAGTAGTTAAAGGTGATTTCTTAGTTTGCGTGCCAGATTTTTACTGTTGCCATTTCTGTTTGACCCATTGTCCTACCTTATTATAAATAGCATTCCTTTTGTGAATACTATTTTTTGTAAAAAGGCATCGGCTCTGTTTTTGTTCTGTAAATAAATTCCTTGCAGACAGAGAATGACTTTCCCTTCCTTTCATATGTTTTACACCTTTCCTTAGACAGGTGCGTAACCTGGGAAACTTGTGTTGCTAAAACTGCTGTTAAATCATAAGTAATTTTTACATGAAGCACGATTGTCAACTGCATTATTTGTTGTATTCCTTGAACAGAATTAGTATGAGTGTATGACCACATATTTTGATTGAGACTTTTTCTGCTCAGTGGATATTACGTTTAATTGCCTTCTTTTTTTCTTTTATTATTTAGAAATTTAATTGTGTCTTCTGTGTAAACAGTGCATTTTATGTACAAAAGGTTAAAGAATATAGAGAATTGGCATTTGTCATACATTGAGGTCAAAATGATATATTGCAAAAAACCGTATGTGACCAAAAATTAATTTGTTTTAGGTATTACGCTACATGTTAATTTAGACTAATCAAGGAATTAATCTTTTTTTTCCCTAACATTCTGACTTCTGAACGTAGTGAAAAATAAAAAAATAAAATAAAAAAAACCTTCTGTCATTCTGTAAACAGAATGTTGGTTGCTGATTAACCTAAAGTAGGAAAATCTCACTAATATCAGAAAAAGTGTCTTATCTAGTATACAGAAAGTAAACTTCTAATTCCAACACTTTAACACTAATATATAACGAACAACCATTATGAAATTAATTTGAAATAGTATTTTACAGACTCTTAACAGATAGGTAAACATCTTACCCAGTAGACACTGAGGATGTTCAACTGTCTTGATCCGGAGTGACCAGTGAGGTGCATGGAGGGGGTTAAGGTCACTGTCAGAAATAGATTCAGGCAAATTTATCAAGATCATTTTATTTGTGCATTTTAAAATATTAATAAAGAAACCACAACCCTTACATTTACCAGTCTTATTGATGCATCTTTGGCAGAAATAGAAAATTCAAATATTTTGTTAGTTTTATGTTACAAGCTTCTTTCTTTCTTTCTTTCAATAGATAATAGATAACGTGTTTGTTCATAATAAAACAATGAGGGAGATAAGCAAATGCACATCATATTTCATATTGTACTAATGAAAAAAAGTTACATTTTCCACTAATTGCTGAAAGGGAGTGGGTCAAAGAAAGTCCTAATGTCCCACTATCATAACAATCTTGTTCCACCAACCTTATGTGGTGCATCTTCCAATAACTAGTTCTAAGATATAGCCTTAGTATAGCTCAAACCATCACAGAAAATAAAGAAATGCCTGATTCTAGTGTTATAGTTTTGTAAAACTTAGGTCAACACCAGCTGTGGTGTTGTGTTTGAGGCTTATGCCCTTGGTAGAGTCACCCATGACAAAAAACATATCTGAGGTGAGGCACCAGACTAAGCACAGCTGATAAACCACTCATGCTGAATTCAAAAGTGGATCCAGTTTTCCTTTGCCCAGACAAGGGTCACAGGGGCCCCCCCTCTGGAGCCGGGCTGGAGGTGGGGCTTGTTGGCAAGAGGCTAGTGGCCAGGCCTGAACATAAGAGGCCTGGCCGGGCACAGCTCAAAGAGACGACATGGGTCCCCCCACCCATGGGCGCTCCACTCGCGGGAGGGGCCATAAGGGTCAGGTGCGAAGAGAGCTGGGCGCCTCCCGTGGAAGGGGCCATAGGGGTCAGGTGTGAAGGAACCGTGGCAGACAGATCCACGGCTATGGAAGCTATCACTTGGGACATGGCATGTCACCTTGTGACACTGGTGTGTGAGGCTGAGAAATTCAGATTAGATATAGTCCGAATCGCCTTCACACACAACTTGGGCTCTGGTACCAGTCCTCTCGAGAGGGGTTGGTCTTTCTTCCACTCTGGAATTGCTCAAGGTGAGAGGCGCCGAGCAGGTGTGGGCATAGTGATTGCCTCCTGGCTCGGTGCCTGTACATTGGGGTTGACCCCTATGGGCGAGAGGGTAACCTCCTTCCACATTCAGGTGGGGCAACAGGCCCTGACTGTTGGTTATGCTTATGCATGAAAACACAATTCAGAGTACCCACCCTTTTTGGAGTCCTTGGAAGGTGTGCCAAAGAGTGCTCTCTGGGGACTCCCTCAGTCTGCTGGGGTATTTCAATGCTCATGTGGGCAGTGACAGTGAGACCTGGAGCGGTGTGATTGGGATAGGCTGGCATTCTAGGGGTTGCCTTTTCTGATAATGCTGAAAGAATTAAAAAGGAAAAGGCACAGCTGGTGCTAAAGTGATGCCTTTAACCTAACCTTTCTAAGTCATTCAGCAGAGGTTTGGATAATTAAAGTGACAGTCACCATGCCACTATTAGTGTACTTGAGACAGCATTCAATATCTTTCTAATTCAAAATAATATGACTTTTTTTTTTCTGCCACTATCCGGTCAATAATTATATGTGACGTCAAGTCATATAATTAGCCACTTATAACAGGTCAAATTATCAGCATCATATTGTGTATTCCAAATTAACATTGTATGCTGAAAAACTATTCTCTCACTCTCTCATTCATCTTTGAGTCCACGATTGTAATCAGCGTCGTAATGTGGTATTTATTTATTGTGTGAAAACTAACATCTGCTCTACAGTTTTTTGGGGGAAAGACCCAAGAAGAAAAAAAAACTCGTGGTTGAAAGATAAACTTACCTGTAGACGTCATTGTCCAAAACCGTGCCTTCTGTCAAGTCAGGCCAAGTGGTTGAAAGATGAAGCTCACTTCAAGAAAAGACAAAATAACTTTGAAACACTCCCGGTTAATCAAGTTTTCATATAGATAAAGTGAATTCAGTTGTTACAAAAAGTATAAACACTCTTAAAATGTTAGGTTTTGTGATGTAAAAATGAGTACTTCCGTAGGAAAACAAAAAATCCTATCTTGTGTTTAATCATGGCGGCTCGGTGGTGCAGTGAATAGCATGTCCAGCTCACAGTTAAAGGCACCCAAGTTCAAATCCACCTCGCTCCAGCCTTCCTATGTGGGGTTTCCATGTTCTCCCTGAGCCTGTCTGGGTACTCTCCAGGCACTCCTGCTTCCTCCCACACTCCAAAAACATGTATGGTGTGTTGCAGTGGTCTCCAACCCCCGGCCTGCGGACCGGTACCGGTCCGTGGATCAACTGGTACCGGGCCGCGTGGGCTGCACCCGAAATAATGTTTTGGAGATGATTTAGTTTAGTGGTACGTGCACACCGAACGTGAACGGGGCAAAAAAGCGGAGAGTTTTGTATTGTAGTCAATGGAGTTTGCGTGACTGGGCGCGAATGCACATCGGGCGACACGATGGACGCAAATGGAGCAACGCGAATGGCCGTGCGCGGTCACGAGAAGCGAAATTTCACCTTTCGCGTGAAGTTAATTTTTTTTTTACTATTTCCGCGTTTCGAGTTGCGACAGCCAATCAACTTTGGGAACATTCAACGGCTCACGCAGGGGGCAGGAATGAATCATGGCGGCCGCTTTGCGGTCACAGGGAGCGATCCAACAGGGCCAGCTGAGCTTTCACTACAAAACAGAGCCAAGCAAGAGCACTCACCTGGCTTGTAGAAAGGCGGAAGCGAGAACTTGGGACAACTGTATGTATGTGCAGCGCGTTTACTTCAATTAACAGTTGTTGAACCGCAGTTACTGTGCTAAGCTAACATTAGCGCAACATTGTCAGCACAATATTTAGCACAGTCTCGACCACTGCAAGATTGCGACATTGAAAACTTTAAGAGCCCCCCCCCCCCCGGTCCACAATATAAATGTAAGGCGTTGACCGGTCCGTGATGATCAAAAGGTTGGGGACCACTGGTGTATTGGACACTGAATTGGGTGCGTGAATAGATAGATGTTCGTTTCTGTGTGCCCTGCAGACTGGCAACCAATTCAGTGTCTCCCGCCTACTCCCCGAAGGCAGCTGGGAAAGGCACCAACAAGCCTGTGACCCTTGTGAGGATAAGCAGCACCAAAAATATGTAGATGTTTAATCATGTGAACAATGAGCCAACAGGTTTATTATTGTCTTCCTCAGTGTATAACATTTAAAAGATACACTGTAGGCAGATTGCAAAAATAAACAGACAAAAAAAATAGCATTTCACAGTTTTATTGTATCTTTCACTAATGCTTTTATTGCAAGTGCAAGTTAACTTTATTTTCTCACCATTACTGGTTGTTGGGATAACACCCCCCCTCCCCCCCTTCCCTCTTTAATGGAAAATTAAATATCTAGAGGCAAAAAGGCTTGGGCACCCCTTTTGTATATGGTAAATTAGAAAAAGAAAATCCTTAGCCAATAAATTTAGTACAATCTAAATTAATGCATTGAGAAAACCTGTCGACTATAACCCCTATATAATGATGATGATAACCTAGTGTCTGAATAAGACATAATATTATAGAGAGTAAAAGAGGTAGGACTAAGTTTTGTACCTTTTCCTACTCCTTTGTGTTGAACTGTGATACATATTGATGCATTTCCATTATTTTTTTTATTTTATTTTCCATTTAATTTTGTCATGTTTCTTTAAGGGTCAGTAAGTCAAATCAAATCAAATGTGATGTAAATGCCATTTTTCCCAAACAAACATAGCAGTGTAGAAGAATATGTTTTCCCGCACTGAGGGGTAGCCGAAAAATGTAGACAAGGTGGAATCGTATAATCTTGTGTTTATATTTATAAACGTAATCATCTTGTTCTGTCTCCTAGTCTTCCTTATCCTCTCCTGTTGACTTGAGAGTAAGTGACAATTACGATGACAGAAAACTTGCTTTGCTTCAATTATTAGTTAGTTTTTTTTTTTTTAATTTCTTGTCTTCCTTGGCAAAATGTACATCCGTCAATAGTGATTTATTGATATATTGCAATATCAAGTGCATTGCAAGAAGTGCAATATGAAGTGTAAGATGCAATGTGGGCTCTCCAGAGGTACACCTTAATGGAGAAACAATGTAATAATATAATTTGAGATGAGGGCAAATATGCTCCCACTGCAAATGTTTCTAATTTTGAGACATTATACAAATTGGATGTTAACATATTTCACCTGATTGTTTCCTCACATGCACCAAATGGAAGCTTCCCAAACTCCTCCACTCCCACCTCACCTCCAAGAAGATTGTCGAAGTCTGGCAAAAATCCACAAGGAGGATCAACACACTGAATTACAGCTGCGTATTAAAAATTTATCACACTCATACAGCACCATTAAAAATGGGTGTTTACAAAGTGATCTAACTGATAGAATATTGCACATAAAACACAGTGATTGATTTCAAAACAGCCACATCTTTACCCTTTAACTTGACAGATTTTTACCCTTCCCTGAATTGTGTTTGGCTGCACTGGTGCAAACTCTTTAATTTGGGGGTCAACTAGGTGCACCCTGGAGCCCTTGAAGGGATTGGAAGGTACTGTAGCTCCTGCGAAGTTCAGCGGAATTATCAAGAAAAGCATAGTCTACCAAGAGATCAAAACAGCTAAGCATATAAGGAAGGGGAAAAGTCTGAATGCATCTAAAATAGAGCACATTGAATACTATCATCAAAGTGATCTAACTGATAGAATAGTGCACATAAAACACAGTGATTGATTTCAAAACAGCCACATCTTTACCCTTTAACTTGACGGATTTTTACCCTTCCCTGAATTGTGTTTGGCTGCACTGGTGCAAACTCTTTAATTTGGGGGTTAACTAGGTGCACCCTGGAGCCCTTAATGAAGGGATTGGAAGGTACTGTAGCTCCTGCGAAGTTCAGCGGAATTATCAAGAAAAGCATAGTCTACCAAGAGATCAAAACAGCTAAGCATATAAGGAGGGGGAAAAGTCTGAATGCATCTGAAATAGAGCACATTGAATACTATCATCATCATCATCACCATATAGACGTACCTGGAGGCTGCAATGGCCAAGAATGCTGCTGCCAGTCCTGAAGAATGTAAGTGAAACGAATTGCAATATTGATTGGCGGTAAGGGATATATGGTGTATCCCTAGAGAGAGCAAGACAAAAGTATATTGTGAACACTTAAAACTGTGTGCATAATTATGGCTTTACACTTCACTCTTGAGGAAACTATCTTTGAGAAATGTCTTTCTTCTTGCCACTCTTCCATAAAGACCAAATTTGTGTATTGTACAACTTAATGTTGTCCTATGAACAGACTCTTCCACCTTAGCTAATGATCTCTGAATTGAGTGATCATGGGCCCAGTGCTCTTGTTTTTCTACGTTCTTGCATCCCAAACTCGTACTTTCAATTCAACATGCGACAACCAGACGCAACTTATTTTGTAGGTGTGTGCCAAAAAATTGATTCATATAAGAACTAGACTACTCTTTTACTACGATTTAAATTGATTTAAAATGTCACGTGCGGCGTGCGCGGGTGCAGGTATGCGTGTTTGTTTGTCCTAGTAAGACAACAGCTGATTAATAAAATTTTAATTCGAAGGATCTACCTGCATGATTTATCATATCAGTTAAATCCAATCCTGGGTAGGTTTTACAGGTGCATTTTGTGATGAGCTTCAATGAGCTTTCAATGTAAACAACGTTGATCCCATGCAGTATAGAGCATTGAGCTGTCCATATAAGACTCTAGCACTTACTGTCTTTGATTTGAAGATGTCAAGTAGGCCAGACAAGTGGTTGTACTGACTTGGTACCTTACGTAGGTGTACCATCTCAAACTCAGTGTGGACACCATGTCCCTGGCATTCACCAGAATATAAACGCCTCCATTTTTGCTGAATCTGCACAAACATGGGGACTTGGCTGATGGCAAAGGATAAAAAGACAAATATATTACAACATTTTCAAAGATTTTTTTTTTTTTATTGGCTACCTTCGAGGCTAAAAACATCAAAGTGATAGTCAGATTTTTTTTTTACCGTCATTTTCCAAAATTCAAGATTCAAAGATACGAGATTTATTGTCACATGCATAGCACGAAACCACACAGTGAAATTCTTAATCTGTCCAACTCCCGGATAGACCACATTCCAAATCGAACAAAGCAAAGTCGTGAAAAGTGAACCATACTATAGAGAGAGGTCACTGTAAAGCATTTTGAGTATGTAAGGTAGAAAAACCCTATATAAGGTGTAAAACATGTTCAGCAGATACAAAATGTTCTGTAAATGGTCACTGACAGTTTTAAGTTTTTCTTAGCTCAAGACATTTTTTAACCTTGTCACATGAGTACAAGTGAAAATGTGGCAAATGTGTGCGATCTTGAAAGAACTCTGAGAATGCAAAATCTGCTAATATTAACCCCTCGGTGGGATAGGTGCTTTATAATAATGATATCATAAGATCTGGTACAGAAGTACCCAAACAACCTGTCCATGGCCCGGTATTGCCCGGTCTGTGAATCATCTGAAAAAATGAATTATTTTCGTTTTATGCAATATCTGCCTAAATCAGGTAGTTTATTTCGAAAAAAAAAAAAGGACAGTCGGCCCCCGGTTTACGAACACCCTCTTTTACGAACATTTCGACTTACGAGCGTGGACCACGGAGTTTTTTGTCCCCCACTTACGAACAAACCTTTCGTCTTACGAACAATCTGACATGCCGGCCATTGTATTAGTTCGGATATTTTCGCTCTGCTGTGTCTACAAAATCAATAGACGACGCTGGTCACGGCAACATTGAACGCTACTGCTCTTACAATGTCACAGTCACTGTCTCAGTCACGGTGTCAGTCACGGAGTCAGTCACGGAGAAGCCGATATGCTATTGGTCGATTAAGGTCACGGTCAGTCTCACTCACTGAGATGCTATTGGCCGGCGTCACGTCAATCACAGAAATGCCAATATGCTATTGGCCGAACGCCTTTATCTAGCTTGATGGCACAGCTGGTCGGGACGGAAGGAAGGAGAGAAAATCAGTCAAAAACGGAAGGAAGGAATGTTGTTAAGACTTTGCAAACTTTATCTGTTAGACATGGCTTCTAAAATTGCTAGTGGCGGTAAAGGAAGAAGTAAGAGGATGATGACAATAGAAACGAAGCAGGAGATAATAAAAAAAGGAGATAATAAAAAAAAAAAAAATACGAAGGAGGCGCACGCATGGTTAACCTTGCTTGTGAGTATGACCATAACCGCTCGGCAATCTTCTAAGGGCAAGACTTTCCTTGCCGGGGGACGGACCTCGATCGACAACAAAATTGAGAGGCTTCTTCTATTATGGATTAAAGAGAAGGAAATCGCCGGTGATAAGTTCTAGTTTGAGAAAAGTTCCCGTTAAAGAAAATAAATAAATAAATTCTGCGGGTTGGTCTCTGCTCCCCTCCGCCTCCGTTGCCCCAAAGGTAAATGTCATTTTTCCTTTGTATATGTTATTTTATTTAACTGTACAGTAGATTATGTTACTCATTTTTAATATGTGTATAAAGTCGTGATGTTTTTACCTAAGGTTTTTGCGCGCGTTGCACGCATTCACTAATTATCACTAATTAACATAGGTTTGGATTGCCCGTCATACTAGCAGTTTAAGTTACTAGCGTAGCCGCTGAACGGATTAAGTTCGTAACACGGGGTCCCACTGTGTGTGTATATATATATATATATATATATATATATATATATATATATATATATATATATATATATCAGATAGTTTAATTTACATCTAATCTTAAAGTATAGAAGTTTTTTTTTTCCCCAATGACAAGTGTTCTTTTCATAATTTTGGTAAAAGTATTATGAAAAAGCGTGTTAGCTCACCAGCCACTGTTGACCAGAGAAACTGAGATGGAGCTCAGAAGCAAATTACATTTGGACTCGCTGATGACAGCCTCAATGTTGGCTCCTGGGCTTATGACGACAAACTCTCGTATACCGTACCTGTCACAAAGATGGAATAAATGTGTTAATTATCTCCATATACTCATTTACATAATCTAAGAGATCTCATGCACTAAAATCTGTCTGAACTTGCCTTTTTTGCTCAGCTGGTCATTTAGTGACTGATGGATCACCAGTTAAAAAACAGACTTTGACTTTCTACTGTCTAAGTGTCCTTGGTCAAGACAATAGGTTAGGGATGAGCTAGTATGTATTGGTATTGAGCAAATACCAGTGTTATTTTCAAATAACTGAAAGTCAACACAACCGGCTGCCGATACAAGGGCGTTTTTCAAAGTAAACTGTAACCATGTCAATCCTTTTATTCGCTTATAGTCATTTGTCCTTTCCTGAGATATATATGTGTTTATAATTTTTTAAGGAGTGCTACAATACCTCTATTTAATCAAAGTGTCTGCCCAGCAACCAGAAGGTTATGAGTTCGATCCCCGGTTATGAGTTCGATCCCCGACCCTGGTAACCATGTCGAAGTGTCTTTGAGCAAGACACTATACCCAATTTGTTCTCTGGGGACCTGATAGCACCTTACGTATATACCCACATACACACACACACACACACACACACACACACACACACACACACATTATATATACAGTCGGCCCCCGGCTTACGAGCACCCTGATTTACGAACAATTCGCCTTACGAGCGTGGATCAGGGAGATTTTTGTCCTCCGCTTACGAACAAACCTCTCGCCTTACGAGCAATTCGACATGCCGGCCATTGAGTATGTAGAAATGTTCTCGTTTAATTGCGTCAATAAAATCAACAGTAGCGACATCATCAATCATCAGTAGGTACTTGTGGCAGTAACGTGAACGCTATTGGTCTTACAACGTCACACTGACTGTCTCACTCACGGTGTCTAAATATATTACCATTTAAGTGTAGTGTTTGTACAGCTAAAGGGAAAAACAGCTGACATGAAATTAAATGTGCCGATTGCAGGACAAAGAATTGTCATTGGTTTAAATGTGTGTTTTTTTTTAAATTAATTGTCAATACATTCCAACCGTTTAAAAAAAAAGTGCGAATAATTATCAGTCAGTCACGGAGATGCGAATATGCTATTGGTCGATTAAGGTCACCCGGTCTCACTCACGGAGATGCTATTGGCCGGCGTCACACGTCAATCACAGAAATGCCGATATGCTATTGGCCGAACGCCTTTATCTAGCTTGATGGGACAGGATGGAAGGAAGGAGAGAAAATTAGTGAAAAACGGAATGTTGTGAAGACTTTGCAAACTTTATCTGTTAGACATAGCTTCTAAAATTACTAGCAGCGGTAAAGAAAGAAATAAGAGGATGATGTTTTAGTATCTGCGTGATTTGCACCCTGACTGAAAGAGTTACTGTAACACTGTAAGACCAATAGCATATCTATCGCCGTGTTAACTTTGAGTGTTGGACTCTGCCCCCCTCTGCTTGCACCCAGCTCAAGTCTCGTCGTTTCAAAGGTAAAAGCTATTTATCCATTGTATATATTGTATAATGCAAGTGTACAGTAGATTATGTCACTCAATTTTAATATATGTATACAATGTGTCGTTTTTACCTAAGGCTTCGGCGCGTGTTGCACGCATTCACGAATTAACATGGGTTTGGATTGCCCGCTATGCGAGCAATTCGAGATACGAGCGTAGCCGCTGAACGGATTAAGTTCGTAACCCGGGGGCCCACTGTATATATATATATATATATATATATATATATATATATATATATATATATATATATATATATATATATAAACAGCTCACAAAAATTAAAGGAACACTTTTTTTATTGGGCCTGGCATGAATTGACTTAAACCTGTCTGACAGGTTTTCTGGTTGGTTTAAGCAGCTGAGGGCTTGGTTAATCAATTTCAGCTGTATTGGTGTTCATGGAATTAACAACAGGTGCAGTTCAGTGGCAACAGTTAGAAAACCATCAAAACAGGACTGGTTTTACATGTGGAGGTCATTTCAAGTTTCTCCCTCTTGATCATTTTTGGCTGGTTTTCCACACGAGCTGATTTTCGCTGGCGTATTTATCTCCACTGGCAGTATGAGGCGATTCCTTATTCCTACAGAAGTTGCACAGGTTGTCCAACTTCTCCAGGATGGCACATCCACATGAGCTGCAGCAAGGTTTAATGTGTCTCCCAGAACAATCTCCAGAACATGGAGGAGATTTCAGGTGACTGGTGGTTATTCTCGCAGAGTTGGACAGGGCCGTAGAAGGTCCTCAACCTCTCAGCAGGACCGATACCTACTTCTTTGTGCAAGGCGGAACAGGCTGAACACTGCTCGTGCCCTACAGAACGACCTCCAGAGGGACACTGGTGTGAATGTCTCTACTCAAACAATCAGGAATAGACATTATGAAGGTGGCCTGAGGGCCCGGCGTGCTGTAGTGGGCCCTGTGCTCAATACCCATCACCGTGGAGCTTGACTGGCATTTGCTTAACGACAGAATTGGCAAGTCCGCCACTGGCGCCCTGTACTTTTCACAGACGAGAGCAGGTTCACCCTGAGCATCTGTGATAAACATGAAAGAGTCTGGCGAATACAAGGAGAACGTTATGCTGCCTGCAACGTCATTCAACATGACAGGTTTGGTGGTGGGTAAGTGATGGTCTGGGGACGCATGTCCATTGAGGAACACACAGACCTCTACTGCGTCTACTAGGAAACTGTGCTCGAACTGCCATAAGGTATCGAGATGACATTCTTGAACCCATTGTCAGACCCTATGCTGATGCAGTAGGTCCTGGTTTCCTCCTAATGCACGACAATGCCCGGCCTCATGTGGCAAAACTATGCAGGCAGTATCTGGAGGATGAAGAAATTAAAACAATTGACTTCAACTCAATAGAACGTCTCTGGGATGTTTTGGTCCATTAGGCACTGCCAGGTTGCTCCTCAGACTGTAAAACAACTCAGGGATGCCCTCAAACTGATTTTATGGTGTCTACACAATTGAGCTTTCTGTAGGCTCTGTAGGCTGAAAATTTTTATTTGTATTATAAGACGGCATCTTTTTTTTCCTAAGACACTGCCCTTTCATTATTTGTATAGATATCCCACTTCATATTGAGATCTGATGCATCTTAAGTGCTGCTTTATTTTTTGTGAGCAGTATATATATATATATATATATATATATATATATATATATATATATATATATATATATATATATATATACAGATATATATACATATATACATACACATATATACATTTACATACAGTACATACATATATATCGAGCGACTGAGCGAGAGAGAGAGACAGAGAGACAGACAGAGGGGGGAGGAGGTGCATGCTTGTCAAGAGAGGAAGTAGTTGAGGGGGACAAACAGAAAAGATAACGCTCCTGTTCAAGTTGTAAGCAGTAAGCTCTTGTATCCCGAGAAGTGCAATATCCCAGCAGCCATAATAATGAGCATGTTGCCTTTATATCAAATGGGACTTTTCAAGGAGAATGGGAGATTTCAAGTTCTGTTTTTTTTTTTATTTCATTTGGTATTTTTTTTTTTTTTATATGCTAAGTATATTTTGTGATATGAAGGAGAAGCAACATACAGAAGCAACCATATCTCAAGGTTTCACTGTATTTGATGAATTACAATAGATTTCTCCTTCGTTTTTATCTTTTTTTTTCCACAGATCTGTTTGATTTACTGTTGAGGAGCACTGTCACCAGTATCCTGTGCTGGAACTTGTGGCAAAGTGCAACCTGTGCATTCCTGCCACATGAGTGCCATCTGAAAAAGTATTCCCAACTGCTGGGGACATATTAACACAAGAGTATGCTTGAAATGAAAAAATGTTGCTTTTTTAAAAAAATAAATAAATAAATAAAAAAACAATGTTTAATGTGTGCTCAAAGATGCCTGAGAGATGGCTTCTGATAAAGAATAAATAGAATACCGGTATGTCTATTTTAATAACTTCCTTATGTTTTTTTCAGTCATTTTAATTTCTATGCCATAGAATTATTTTTTTACA
>NC_142373.1:4558350-4633350 GCF_059441005.1 Hippichthys cyanospilos
AGATGGCCGTCGGATGCTTCACTTCTTCCAACGGCTTTATTTTTTTCGTTCATATGTAGAGAGAGAGAGAGAGAGAGAGAGAGCGAGAGAGCTACCTGGACTTACTGTCAACTGTGACAGCGGAAGAAAGAAACGGACAGTGTAAACAGTGAACGAAACATATCAAATGATTTGGTTTACTGGATCCATACCAGAGGCCATTAATTCGGCCAAACAGCGGAATTTTGTCTTCGTCATCGTCATTGTAGGTATGTGTTTTCATTTTTGCTCATGTACTAGCGATCTTTTTACCATGACATAAGTCGGAGTACGTAGATAGTCGATACTTGGTGAGTCAGCTTACCTATTTAAATGTGCAATTAAAATGTTGACAAACTTCAGACTCCACTGATCTCAGCAAATCGTTTAGTGACAACGATCGGTGAGCATTGAAACAGCCCAAAAACCCTGAAATTTTTATGTCAAGGCCTACACTTAAAATTTCAGTACCAGTTTAAATCAGACATTACGGTAAAGCCCTGCACTCGATCATCAAAGCGAAAAAAGTTGGCACGTTTGATACTCGCTTTTTAAAGTGGAAGTCAGTCAACGATTGCCTTCAACTCCTAATATCAGAATAAGAGGGGAAAACGACTGCTGCACTAATGATTGCTGTAGTAGAAGACAATGATAGCCCACTACCTACTACATCTCAAACCGTCTATATACGTTTTATATGCTTGGGGTCGCTATAGACAGATTTAGTGAGCGAACATTGTCATAATTTGACAGTAATTCACTCAAAAACAAGGAAAATACTTTTCACATTTTGGTTGCAATAGTAGAAGGTGAATGAGGGCCAGCAATTTTCTACAATTTATGATCTTAACCACCTTACTGGGTTCAATCTTCACAAAAAATGTATCATTGGAAAATAAATTCAACAAGGACTCCAGATGAATTGTTTAGTTGATTGGCACATTTACTTAAATAACTTGGCCTTTTGTTTTGGAATAATTTTATCTCGAAATCGATCTTGTGATCACGTGACCTTGACATAATTTTTATGAATACAGTAATAAACTTACATGTTCTTTAAAGGGACAGTGTGTAAGATTTAGAGCGTTTTTCATTAAAAAGGAATACATTTAATTATACATTTCAAAAAAACTTGCAAATGAATGTGTTCTCAAAGACTAACAGTATGTTTTAAAAATTACTCATAGGTCTAGTTATCATTAAATTATATTACATGGGGGGTGGCACTTCTCCGGAGGCAGCACCTGCAGCACTTCCTGTTGTCCATAATGAAAAACAGTCTAAATCTTACACACTATCCATATAAAACATAAAATAGTATCACATGTTCTTTAAATCATAAAAGGTTCAGATGTTCAAATGTTTTAACACCAGTGAGGAGTCAAAATATCATACCATCAGACATTCATGAATATACATGTATCATCATGTACAAGTTTTGCAATTAATATGTACTAGGGCCTATAAGGCACGTGTCGTATTTTAAGGTCTCGTATCGTATAAGGTGCTACAGATGGCTAAAGATAAATGATAAAAATGGTAACTGAAGCAGAGTTTATTTGAACTTTATTTCAGAGTACACTCACAATTTGTTATCAAATCTTCTCACACAAATCCATTTAAAGTGTTCATATTCTCGATCAGAATTGGATAGTGTGGCAATTTTACCATCAAACAACTCTCAGGGCTCTACGTTACAAAAATTTGATTTCAGATTTTTTTCCCCCCTTCATGTTTTTTTAAAGAAAATGGTTAAAACCGACAAAGTTCAAGTGAAATTTTGGTTTTAAGCTAACACTTATCATACATAATTCCCTCTTCGAATTCAAGTGGAAAACATCTGTCTTGCGTGAAATACTCTATACTCAAATGTAGCATAGTAGCACACAGTATATTATTGATAAAGCGCAAACTAAAAACTAAAAATTTCAACTTTGTTAAAGATAAATATATACCAGCATTGCTATAAAGCAATTCTGTTTTTGAGGCTTCTGTAACATTGTATTTTGAAATAAAAGCTTTAATTTAAAGTTGTTACTGGAAAGTTTGTCATGGCAATGGCTGACTTACCGTACAATCTGTTACAGCAGGAGAGCCCACGAGTCAACGAGTTATGTTGGATTGTGTTGACCGTTTTTTTTTTTTGGTTTGTTTGTTTTTTTGTATATATGTATAGTTTTTTTTGTATATATGTATAGCTATATAGGTTGGTGGCGCGCTCAGGTGCAATGGCGCCTTAGTTCTTCGGAACCCAAATTTTATTGTACAATGACAATAAAGGTATTCTATTCTTCTATTCTATTACCTGCTCAGGTGAAGATGAGCTGTCATCAAACCTGATGTCCAGCTGGGAGGATGACAGTGTCTCAGAGTCAGCTAAAAAATTCTGCATAGCCATTAAAGTCGATACCAAAAGGTACAGTACTAAGTTCAACATTTATGCTCAATTTAAATATTAAATAATTCTCAGTGCATTTCCGTTCCTCTTGAACTGTAAGGTCATTGATTCACCCATGGCTCATCAACATTCATTCATGCGTCCTTTGCGTCATGTTGCGTGAATGACATTGACCCCAGTTTTTTCACCTTTTACCCATGAACGCAGCATAACACCAGTTTGCTTCAACAATGAGTTGACAAAATTGAAGTCGCCGAACGGCACTTTTGCTGACGCTCGCTTTCGGCGCTTCCATCGCCCTCAGCATGTTGTTTATGACAAAAAGTATGAAAAGAATACACGCTGAATGATACACGCTGAACACCAACTGTAACAAGTCTCTGATCTAGATCAGATAGGCTATTTTGATAGCCCCGGGTGGACCGTGACAGCAGAGCTCGGGGTTCAAATTTCTTTTTCACTAAAGATGGTGGTGCAAGCCGGAGCGCCTCTCTGTGGCCAGGATGTTCAGATTGGCAGTGAAGGCAAGATGGCGGAAGAAGGGTTAGAAGGGTGGAGGCCAGCATTTCAATTATTTATCCCTCTTTAATTAACATCCCAATTCTGTCCAAAGGTTGATATGTGTGGCTGTGGTTTCTAAAACAAAGTGAAAGAAGGCACAATTACTAGATAAACTAACACGCGTTGACGACATAGCTCTCTAGCTTAGAATAGCATGAGCTAATGCTAAGGTTCGTAAACACATTTTGGAAACAAAGGAAATTATCATGAGTGACAAGACTCACCTCTCCTAGATGCACACTGGAGAAACACAAATTCAACATTAAAACTAATTTGTTGGCAGGTGGTACATTGTAGTGACATGTACAGTAGCTGCGTAACACTGTTTAGCACCGCTGTCTCCCTTATGCTCTCTCCTCACTCACTTGACCATAATGCCCTCACAACAAAGAACACACAACAAAGGACTGAAACCGGATGTCTCGAGGCTGAGCAGTAGTGTTCAATAGGAGCTCCCATGTATATCCCTCAAATTGATTAAAAACTACGCTAAACTTGATTTTCAGGCTTGGCCAAATTACTCTATCCAACTGATGAGGAATGGAACTTCGGAGCAAAGTTAAGGACAAGAAAAAAAGATAAACACAGTGATCAAAGCTAGGGCAAGCTTGCTTCTCGCAAACAAACCTTGAACATTAGCCACCGTGAGGCTAATTTGAGTGTCCACGAAGAGGAATCTGCGTGGGGGGGGGTAAGATTCTCTCTGGGAAAATTGACTCTAAAACCACCCAACTCCAGAATACTATGGACGAAGTGAAAACTACCAGAGCGTTCTAACACGGATAAGCGAAGCAGAACACCACATCTGTAGCACGGAGGACTCGGTGAATGGACTGAACAGATTGATGAAAGAACTGCAGAAGGATAATGACGTGCTTAAAAATAAGATTGCTCAACAAGAGAACCACAGCAGGTGAAACAATGTGCGAATTATAGGCCTATAGGAGAGAACCGAGGGCACGAACCCTTTCAACTTTTTCACGAAGTGGTTCCCTTTAGTCCTGGACAGCCATTAGAAATTGAACGTGCCCACCGGACCCTCAACCCCCGTTCGTGGCTTAACATTGAAATAAAAAGATCACTGAGGAGACTTCATTTTATTTATTTATTTATTGACTTTTCATTTTTTAATACATAAAAAATGTACCGTAACCAAAAAAAGATTGTCATAATGGGATCTGAAAACGGAATTGGAAAAGGGAAATGCTGTCAATACTTTGCGGATGCACTCTATGAGGGGTGGCTTAAATACGCATTCCTTGCTGGGAAATGGATTATGTGTGAAATTTTATGTGTTATGTGTGATTTCATTAATCTCTTTGTCTTCGTTTTTCCACAGTGATGCCTGTATGCAGTTCTCACAGATCTGTATCTTTTTTCATTGTTATTTTCATATACTGGTAATTCATGCAAACATTGTCCTGTAACAATGTTTAAAAAAAAAAAAATATATATATATATATATATATATATATATATATATATATATATATATATATATATATATATATATATATATATATATATATATATATATATATTTATTTATGCAGCTTGTTGGATGTTCTCTTATCTATTCTTTAACAATCTCTGAATGAAGATCCAGTTGTGTGCATTCCCTCAAGTTTCTTTATTGGGGATAATGGTATTCCTTTGGAGGTCATTGCTGGCAGTGTATCTGCCGAAGAACTACGAATTAGAATCGACAAAGTAAGACAGGTAAGAGTCGACTTTGAATTACACATATCACTGTACCTGCATCTAGGTTCACTGGCTTGCTAGTACCTATACTGGCTGTCAATTGGCATTAGGCGGGGGACACCCTGAACTGGTTGCCAGCCAATTGCAGGGCACACAGGGACAAGCAAACATTCAAGCACACGATCACACCTAAAAACAATTTAGAGGGGCCAATACACCTACCATGCATGATTTTGGAATGTGGGAATAAACCGAAGTGCCAGGCGAGAACCCACGCACACCGGGAAGAACATGCAAACTTGATACAGGGAGGCTGGCGCGGGCTGGAATTGAACTCAGGACTCTGAACTGTGATGCTTACTGAACTGTGATGCTTACGTGCTACCCTTTTTTCACCGTGCTGCCTGCAGGTTGATCTTGTTATCTAAAAAAATAGGTTGGGTAACAAAGGATATAAATGTTCTGAGGTTGGCTTCCATTTGCTCCCCCGCGGCCCGGTACCAGTTGATCCACGGACCGGTACTTGTGGCTGGAGACCACTGATTTAAACAACCTTCACACTACTTATGAGCAAGCCACGACTGTGGCTCTCCACGCATACCGTGTGTGGTAAAACTGCAGATATTTGGAAACACAAATCGAGCATCAGTTGAAATAGGGACTGCGACTTGCCACGGAGCAGCACAATGCACGGGTCAAAAAGAACCGTTGAAGAGGCTTGTGGACATTGTTGTCTACCTTGGAGCACAGGAGCAGACATTTTGAGGGCTTGCAGTAGAGGATCACACATCCGTGGTTACTACATTGAACTTGTACATCTACTCCAGAAATATGACGAGAAGATGACTTTATACCTACACTGTAAAATTCAACACAATATTCTTAGAATAAGGGAAGTATGAGTGTGAGAGAATCTTTCAAAATCAAGTTGATATTTGGGTGACCATTTTTTTTATGGCCTACCTTACTTTCTCGATTATGGAATGTAATATGCTCGGGGAAGTGAATAGAATAAGAATTTCATTGTGTGGTATTACTATGCATCCATATGACAATAAAACTCTTGAATCTTGTAAAAGGTCACTGCTCACCACTGTTTTATGCCCTCGGTGTAATGTATATACAGTGACCCCCCCTACTTCGCGGTTAATGGGGGGTGTCAACCCCCCGCGAAGTCTGAAACCCGCGAAGTAGGGTATCAGTTCCTAGATTTCTATTGACGCCCTAATAAAGCCGCAGTAACCATAAACAATCCTTTTTTTTTTGTATTTTTTGCATATGTTATTTCCTTTCTCCTATTATTTAGCATTACATTATCCTTATCAACATTATTGTATATTCATTAAATAACTAATGTTACTTAGTTTGTTGAGAATGTGTTCTCATAACTGGTTATCTGCACCAAGACTCCGGTGAAAGAGTACGCAAGTCATCACGTTGAACTTCACATTTATTTTGGCTCATGTATGGTGTATCATGTAGTATCTGTTGAATAATAAATCAACAACAATCTTAAAGTCAGTCAACTAACATATAAACACTTGCCGAAGTTTAATCTATGAATTTACTGTATTTTTAGCCGACTTTAGCGGGTTAGCAACAACTAACAACAACTACTAACTATAAAGTGCAACCTCTACACAAATGAACACATAAACAAAATAAACACTCATTGCTCACTAAACATAGGCAGTAGCGTGCGTTATTCACATAAATGATAATAAACTATAAATATGAGCTTACGTTGTCATTCACTAAGTCACTGTAACGAGCCCGAATGACGCACAGAGAACGTAAAACAGGAAACGGAAATGCAACGCGACCCGACAAATTAAAAGCATGTATTTTAAAATGAGATAAAAAAATGTCACAAACTCTTAACACTTGAAGAATTCTTAACATAGTTATTAACTAATATTACTTAGTTATTTGAGCAACACAGTACTGTATAATGTACTTTTTTGCTTTTTAAATTTTTTTTCAATTTTTTAGCATTTTTTTAAATTATTTTTTATTTTGAAATATTTTTTATTTTTTCTTGGAAAAACCCCTGAAGTACTGAAACCGTGATATCTGAGACCGCGAAGTAGGAGGGATCACTGTATTAGTGTTTTACTGCAGAAAATCAAGCTGTGGGTTTTCATCCAGCGCCCTTGTAAAATGGAGAAACCACACTGGCTAGTCTTTGTCAGGGCTGGAATGATAACATTGAACAAACAAGTTATCCCAAGAAACAAAACAGTGGTGAGGGACCTCCAATTCTGTATGGCTGCAGAAACAACAGTGGACCGACATTCATTTTTTGAGTTGTTTTTAACCCTTGCTTTTCTGTGGTGTACCCTTTTTTTGCAATAACCTAATTATCTTGCAATCTTTGTGGTTCACCCTTATGTACGTATGACAATGTTCAGCATAGCAGGAATAAACCTTTGCAAAATTGCTATGCTTCCTGGCTCTGAGCTTGATCCACAACAGAAATAGAGCATTGTGACATATACGTGCTTCAGAGTACTACTGATGCTACTGATTGGCTGTCTAGTCTTGTTCTTGCTGTTGACCTTTGGGGCCAGTACTTGGAGCATTCTCCATATGAAGCTCATACGGGTGAGAGCGTGAATGGTTAGGATGAAAGAAAGCATTGGTAAGATGTTACCTAGAGTTCATTTATAATAAATTGGAATTTTGAGTGTTATTATGTTTGGTCACCTACGGGCTCCACTCGAGGTCAACGTCTGAATACTGTTACCAAGGGCAACTCTGGCCTTCTGTGTTCCCCGACTACAGCCAAGGGATGGAAACGGGAAGGGATAACAGCATAGTTATTGTATAACAGTAGCACTGCTGTACTAGGTTTAATAATTGAAGATTTAAGTAAATATGAGTACTGCAGTAATCTTTGTCTCAAATATGTAAAGTATAAATACTTGGTATACACATAAGCATGCATGAAAGTTCCTTGGGTGATTTCAGTCCAAATTAACTGCGAAAAATAATGGAACACTATACATACTTTGAGGGTCTCATATTTTGGTCCAACAAAAATACTCAATATACTCGCATTAATTTATTAGGGTTTACTTAAAATTAATATTTCTGTCAAACGTTATCTGTCAAACATTATCATTGCATTATGAGGAACAAACAATTTGCTATGTCTTCTATGTGGATTCTTCAGATGCATGAAGAAAAAAATGGGACTCCAATGGTAAATCAAGAAACAGCTACTCCTATGATAACTAGTCCAGCACAACCTGTCATGGCTGCACCCTCTGCTACTTCGGTGACCCTCACACCACCAGAACTCATGAGGCCCTCTGCAGTGGGCCACGTAGAATCTAGAGAGATCACTAAAGGTAAGAATGTACAGTTAACTGTAAAATGGATCGCGAGTATCATACCACAGTATTATGGAATTAATATAACAAATACATCAAAATGGAAACTCTACAATTTAAGGGTATCAAATGAGGCTTTAATTGTGATCAGTTAATTACAGTCAGACTTCAAGCATTTTTGTTTTGTTTGTTTAGGTTAATATAACTTCATTTACCTTCTTTCTGCATAAAGATCTGATGTTATTACCTGCGGCTTATAGTCCAGTGCGGCTTATCATGGACAAAAAAAATTTTTTTGCTCATATTTTATATTTTGCTACTGTGGCTTATATGCCAGTGCGCCTTATAGTCCGGAAAATACGATAATAGTCCACACACAGCTTTTTAGTCTTGTTTCTGTTGTATGTTTTTAATCATAGCAGCAGTGTGTAACCAGTCAGCGATGATTACTGCAGCAAGTGGGTATGCAGATCCTACAAGTTCATGTCCTCTGAGTGAAGAGAACTGGAGTGCACAAAGGTAACAACACATATGCAAACAGATTTTAGTTTTAACTATCTAATAATAATTACGTTTTGTCTTACTGCATTTAATCTGACTCTGGATATCAGCCATCAGCAAAAGACGACGCTGGAGGATAAGGTAAGGAAAAACTCTTGAGGGAAATATACAACAGAGCGGGGATGTGTAAAAAAAAATAAAAAATAAAAACTTGTCATAATTGTGTACAATATGATTTGGAGAGCGGTCTGAAATCTAATTTTAGATTTAACGGTGATGCATCACTTTAAAAACCATGAACGTCTGAATGATACAGTAGTCATTTAACTGATTTTATGAATGTTATTACTTATGAGTGCAAAAACAATTTGTTTATACATAGAATAGAATAGTCTTTATTGTCATTTAAAAAAAAACAAAGGTACAAAACTAAATTGGGGGGCTCAAGTGCAACACAAACATAAGTACAAAAACAGCACAAAAAGGATGTGGAAAAATGCAATTGAAAACTGCTAAGTCATGGCAGCAGCATCAGTGCATGTTATTGTTCAAGATTTTGATGGTTTTAGGGAAGAAGCTATCCCTCAGCCTGTTGGTCCTGGACTTTAGACACCTGTAGCGCCTCCCAGAAGGGCTGCAGGTTGAAGTGGTGGAAACCAAGGTGAGAACTGTCCTTGATGATTTTCCTGGTCCTGCTGAGGCAGCGGGAGGTGTAGATGTCCATCAGGGAGGGCATAGGCCAGCCGATGATCTTCTGGGCAGTCTTGATCGCCCTCTGCAGCCTCTTCAAGTCTGCCTCAGTACAGCTGGATGGGGGCCAAATCTCACAGACTGGGGGGTGGTCAGTGAGGAAGTCCTTTAACCAGAAGAAGATGAGTGGGGGGAGGCTCAAGTCCAGCAGCTTGCTGATCAAGATGTCAGGGATGATCGTGTTAAAGGCCGAAGGTCAATGAAGAGCACCCTAGCTCACTTTCTGCTCTGTTAGAATGAGTGGAGGGGTGTCAGGGGCTGTTGGGTTGCAGGGTGGTGCAGATGTGGCCGTGTGCTGTGTTCCAAACCGTGCAAAGAAGCTGCTATTTAACTCCTCAGCTAGAAACACTCTGGGATCCCCAGTTGTTGCCCCTGCTCCTCTGAAGTTTGTGATGGTCTGAATGCCCTGCCATATCCACCGAGCGTTGCTGCTGGAGAGGTGGTCCTCGAAAGTTTTCTTGTAGTTCGCTTTGGCCTCCTTGACTCCTCTCTTCATGTCTGCTTGGGTTGCTCTGTAGAGATCACCGTCATCTAACCTGAAGGCGTCGTCGCGGGCTTTCAGCTGGCTGCGGACATGGCTGGTCATCCATGGCTTCTGGTTGGTGTAGAGCTGGATAGATTTCTCTCTGGTGACCTCCGCAATGCAGCACTTGATGTACATCAGCACAGACAATAGGAATACCGACAGATCTGAATCATCAAATATGTCCTACCCACTGCGTGCGAAGCAGCTGGAACAGTGCATCTGCAGGCCAGGTAGTGATGGTCTTGGTACCTGGCCTGGTGCACCGACTGAGAGGAGTGTATGCTGGGATAAGCAGCAGGCAGATGTGGTCCGACACCCAGGTGAGGGAGAGGGGTGGATCTGTATGCGTGGTTGATGTTAGAGTATACATGGTCGAGAGTGTTTTCCCCCCTGGTTTGGCACTTAACATGGTGGTGAAACTTAGGTAGGACTGTTTTCAGACTCGCCCTGTTAAAGTCTCCAGCTATTATGTGCACACCGTCGGGGTAGACCTTTAGCTGCTTGTTGATGGCATTTAACAACAGCGAGAGAGCTATGCTAACATTAGCGTCTGGTGGGATATAAACAGCTGTAATAGTCACTACCGTTAGCTCTCTCGGTAGAAAAAAAAGGCCTACACCTGACAACTATGTACTCCAGGTCGGGAGAACAGTGTCTGTCAATACTGAGTTGTTGGAGACCAGGAGTCATAGATAGTTCCCTTGAAAAACACTGTAAACAAACAAAAGAGTTCCAGCAAAAACAATGTGAAATAATTTTTTGTTGTTGTTTATTGGTGAATAAGAGCACAGCTTCGTAATATTTTTAACATTCATAACATAACTTTAATGTATTTAAAACTAAGAGGTAACGTTATAATGAGGTAGTTTTTTAATAGTTTGTCCAATAGATGACACTGTTTCATCACTGTTTCGTTCTACCGCTGCAATCTGCCTTAGAGGAAGAGAAGAATAACTGCTCATGTCATCTTTGATGGCTGTGTATTCACAACACTTTGATGGCTGTGTATTCACAACACTGAGATCCTTGTGCGACCAGAGTTGTTGCAGCTCATGTGCAGCAAGAGTGTGCGCACACGGTTTTCCTATCCGTCCTTTGTTCGTGTTCTCTGACTTCTTTTGTGCAGCGAGCAAGACATTGAAATTTAGTTGCAACATGTTGATATCCAAATGATTCAGGAGGAAGCAGAATGGTAGTCCAAGTTCCACTGTATTCTTGATGCCTGGATTATTAGTGTAGATTGAACTTTGAATTATATTGAACTATTGACCTTTGGGAGTGTTTAAATGAGAGACAAATGCGAGAAAATCTTAAGTTCCGCCTGAAAAAGTGTATAAAGTGTATTGTGGGGTGATTACAGCCTTAAAACATGTATGCTAATTGTTGAAAAATAAAGATGGCTACTTTGCGGATTTTGCGGTTTTCTTTAGAATGTAACACCTGCGATAAACAAGGGACCACTGTAATTGAAGGTATATTGTGATGAATACAGTGATCCCTCCTACTTCGCGGTCTCAGATATCGCGGTCTCAGTATTTCGCGAGTTTTTCCAGGAAAAATTAAAAATATTTCAAAACAAAAAATAATTTAAAAAATGCACAAAAATGGAAAAACATTAAAAAAAGCAAAAAAGTACATTATACAGTACCGTATTCATCAAATAACTAAGTAATATTAGTTAATAACTATGTTAAGAATTCTTCAAGCGTTAGAGTTTGTGACATTTGTTATCTTATTTTGAAATGCATGCTTTTATTTAATTTGTCGAGTCGCGTTGCATTTCCGTTTCCTGTTTTACGTTCTCTGCGTCATTCGGCTCGTTACGGTGACAAAGTGAATGACAGCGTAAGCTCATATTTATAGTTTATTATCATTTATGTTGATAACGCACGCTACTGCCTATGTTTAGTGAGCGATGAGTGTTTATTCTGTTTATGTGTTCATCTGTGTAGAGGTTGCACTTTATAGTTAGTAGTTGTTGTTAGTTGTTGCTAACCCGCTAATGTCGGCTAAAAATACAGTAAATTCATAGATTAAAGTTCGGCAAGTGTTTATATGTTAGTTGACTGACTTTAACATTGTTGTTGATTTATTATTCAACAGATACTACATGGTACACCATACATGAGCCAAAATAAATGTGAAGTTCAACGTGATGACTTGCGTGCTCTTTCACCGGAGTCTTGGTGCAGATAACCAGTCCTGAGAACAAATTCTCAAGAAACTAACTAATATTAGTTATTTAATGAATATACAATAATGTTAATAAGGATAATGTTATGTTAAATAATAGGAGAAAGGAAATAAAATATGCAAGAAATACAAAAAAAAAGGATTGTTTATGGTTACTGCGGCTCTATTGGGGCGTACATAGAATCTGGGAACTGATAGACTTCTTCGCGGATTTCAGACTTCGCGGGGGGTTGACACCCCCCATTAACAGCGAAGTAGGGGGGATCACTGTATTTAGATTTTGTTGACATTTTTGTTTTGTTTTCTCTTTCGCAGGACCATATGGATAGAGCAGCCCGTCATTCTAAATCCCTCGAGCAGAAAGCTCAGCAAGTAATACCTCAGGCTGAACAGGCAGAGTTGGAAGAGGGTAGTTTTTTGAGGCTAAGGAGGTAAATCTGCAAATTATAGTCTCAGACCTTTCGATTTTGCCTGTCATGACATATGGTCACATACATTTTCAGGGTTATTATTTAGCTCTTCAAGTGATAATGCAGGCTCGAGCAGTGGCCTCTGCAAGGTCCCTATTGTTTTTATAGAAAATAGCATTATTATTGTTCATTATGAGCATTGAAAAACAGTTCTTGTTGAGAACCGGTTCCCTAGGTTTCAGTTCTTTGTCCTTTTCCTTTTTACCAACGATTGTCTTACCAATATCAGCCGGTCGGTATTACGTCACCACGCATGTCCAGTCACAACATGCGTAGTGACATTGTAGTAACTCCACATGGCTCTTCACAGCACAAACCCCTTTTACAAGTATGGATGAAAACAGGGCAACTTCCAAAGACGATATGCATGCGCACACACAGCATGTTGTCACATTTATGAAGTCATGTTTTTATATATATATATATATATATATATATATATATATATATATAAATATAAAAACATATATATATATATATATATATATATATATATATATGTTTTTATATTTATATATATATATATATATATATATATATATATATATATATATATATATATATATGTTTTTATATTTATATATATATATATATATATATATATATATATATATATATATATATATTTTTTTTTTTTTTTTTTTTTTTTTTTTTTTTTAATCCCCCTTAAGTGCTTGGCCCATCGGCAACATTACAATGTCTTCTGTGGATCCTGAGTTATAGTAACTATTAACACCTTTTGGCTTTCACCTAGGCAGGGAAGAGTAAAATAACCCAGTCAGGATAGACAAATTTACCTGGCAATAACAAATAAGTATGGAACAATCTGTTTTTTTTTTGTGTGTTTTGTTATGTTTGTTGTGCCATAAGTGCGGAGAATGCGCCGCTAGTCAATCTAATACATGATAGTAAAATAGCTAAATGTGGTAAGAAGCCCAGCCAATGCTTCAAATTAAACCGTACCATAACAAATAAAGTATGGCATGACATAAGCAGCCTTGGAATGCTTTTATTTTGATGGTTTTCCCGGAAGCATGGTCTACTTGACAAACATTTGCTCCTGAGCGTAAATATCACAGCACAGCATTTGTTGCCAGCATTTAAAGGTTCACCGTGTAAGATTTCGAGCATTTTTCATTAAAAATTGTTCAATTTAATTATAATAAATTTTAAAAAACTTGGAAATAAATTCGTTCTTAACGACCAACAGTATGTTTTAAATATAATTGTAGGTCTAGTTATCATTAAATTATATTACATAGGGGGTTTCACTCCTCTAGAGATCACCATGTCTGTTATAGCTACAGACAGCAGGAGGTGCTTCATTTACCGTAATGCTGCCAGAGCTCCCACAGGCACATGCGAAAAATTAGAGTATCCCTTTAAAGCAACCTCTAGCATTAATGAGACTCTAGCTGGAAGCACTGGAGTGTTACATATCGGCTTCTGAGAGGAGTAAGATTACTTTTAAAATGTTGAAGGAAAGGACGATGTCAACTTACACGAGCATTTTGTTACACTATCTAGGGCAGATAACAGGACTGGTGTTTTGAGCCCAATAATTCTTTAACGATGTAAACAGCAAACTGAACCAATCAACATTGGTGAGCTGCTCCAAATCAAAGACATAAAACAAAGTGTATGTTAATCTACCTATTAATGCTCCTTTTCCATAAACAAATTGATAAGATGACCGATAAACACCCAAATCATTAAACAATTGAAAATGCAGTTGGAATCTGAAAAATGTTATCAATCTTTGAGTTTTGAATTTTGTAGGTAGCAGTCATCCTGTAGCGGTACTTGAGCGTCTATTCTTCACCAAATCAACCCATTTTGCCTCCGCAAAATGCATACATCTCGATGACGTCACCTTTGTATGGAAACATTGAAACTTAACTCAAAAGTGGTGTTGTGAGGGTTACTTCAAAAATATTATTCAGTTTCTAGTTACTTGTTAAAAACATGTATTTCTTAATGCAAAACAAGTCTGAAAATTAAACAGATGTGCTTTTCTGCAATAATTCATTTTGTGTCTGCGTAGCAAAAGTACCATCACAAGGCTTCAGTTTCGCCTCCCAGATGGCTCCTCTGTCACCAACCAGTTTTCCTCACAGAGTAGACTTCAGGAAGCTCATCAGTTCGTCATGCAGGTCAGTAAACTATACCTCAAGTTTGCCCCAATCAGAGGTTTGACTCGAAACAGCCTTAGTTGGATATTTTTTTACTTCTTGTGACATCCTGCTTTTTTAGTTGATCCTTCAAGGCCTACATTTTATTGGGGGGAAGAATGTATTATGTAACACTGCATTGAGGGTCCTTTATCGGCATAATAAGGGAACCATATTGGAACAGTGTATTGGGTCCTTTGTCAATCTCAGACTGATTCGTTATCTGTAAATGGCCTATCCTATGTGAAGATGGCAGGTAACAAGTACTTTTGAGAGTGTCTGTAGTACACATCAAATTAGCACAATTCATGGAAGTAGAAATAAGATTTCTACTTATGTACAATACAGCACATATTATTGAACAGAATATCCATCTAACCATCGATCTATCTTTTGTAGCCACTTATCCTCACTAGGGTCGTAGACGTGCTGGTGCATATATCGACCGTCTTCGGGCAGTAGGCAGGCGAAAGCCTGAACTTGTTGCCTGTCAATCGCAGGGCACACGCATAGACAAACAACCATTCACATACTCATCCGTACCTATGGACAATTTAAAGTGTTCATTGTACTTATCATGCTCCATTTTGATGATGATGATAATAATAATACAATTATTATATAATAATAATATTGCCTAACAGTAAACTGCTCAAAACTGCAGCAAGGAAGTCAATAGTTAGTATATGCTGAATAGGCTTGACCTTTTTTTTTTTCCCAGAGGATCAGGTGCCATTGATATTTGCAAGGTTGTTTGTAAACGCTGCATAATAATAATAAAGGAATACTAATTTTCAGCAGGGCAGTGCTTGAAACTTAAGCATTTTTTAATTCCATGTTTTTAATGTGTCACTAATCTTGTTATTCATATGTGTGGTGATTTGTTATTATTATTTTTTATTTTTTTTTACTTTCTTAGGAAGTTGGAAACCGCTATGGCAACTTTTCCTTGGCCACCATGTTCCCAAGAAGGAAATTTACCAGTGCAGACCTCAGTAAGACTTTATTGGAGCTGGAACTTGCTCCAAGTGCATCTATTGTTCTTGTGCCAGTGAGTATACTTTACTAATCTAAATAAAATTTTATGTCCCACGTCATATTGCAACATTATTTTCATAAACTCAAACACTTATGTTTCTGCACAATGGATCTTTCCACCTTTTGTCACAATATAACCACAAACTGTAAGTGAATTTCATGTGATTGTTAAACATCTTCTACTTAATATGTAAGTAGAAGATCAAATACTGGTTTTTAAGTAGGCATGGGACGATAACAGAATCCTATGGTATGATAACCTTGAACAAAAAATTCACAGGATTGAAATTACAGCTTTAAATAAATCTTTTTTTAAATCTTGTGTGCTTAACAGAGAGTTAAGTTTGATTTTTAAACAAAAGCTGTACTGCAGCATTTGTGACTGACAGACAAGCATTTACCATGCTAAATTAAAATAAATATGTAAATAAAATCAAAACATACCTTCAGTGAGCAAATCAGCTTTTGCTTACAATAAACATTTCTTTCTGGTTGAACACCTTCAGTTAAAACTGAAACATGGGGCACTTAGCCGAAAATAGCCACCATCGAGTGATGGTAGTTTTATTTCAAATCAACCATTCAACTACTATGTGTATTAATAGTAATAAGAAATCTGTCTCTTCATGTCAGTGGGAATATAGTTCCTCCTCACGCACACATACTTACACAAAAGGCTTGCTCTGTCTGTCTCTGTCTCTTGTCTCTCGTCTCTCTCTAGCGTGCTCACTACAAACTCTTAGCTTACTCGCAAAGCTGCCCGCTCGTTTTCGAAAGCCAAAAACTTCCCAGAAAACCAACTTCGTTTGTTTGGGCGAGTGGGAAAGTTTGATTGGTTCGCCTTCTTCACCCACACTTTATCTCTCCGCGAAGGTAGCATATGATAATATGTTAATCACGTTACCCGAGGTAGTCAACCCAGTAGCAAACTTACACTGGTACTGGTATTGTAGGCAAAAAGCACACACGTAAAATACACAATGAAAGGAAGCTCTCGGTGCATGCTGCAGTTGCCCATCAAGGCAGACAACATGGGAGAGGGAAAAAAAAAAACATACATTGTGACGATTTTTTTTTTTTTTAAGAAATAATGTCCATCAAAATCACAATATATTGCTAATACGCTTATTAGAGTTAGGGTTAATAAATTAAATTAAAACATGAAGATCTGTCCAGAGTTCTTATGGACTCTGAATGTTGTGGGACTATCCTGGTTGACACACCAGTACAACATCACCTGGACATCAAGTCATAAAGCTTCTGGATTGGCAGACTGGAGTCTTGGCCCCCTTATTTAAAAGGTGACTGGAACGTGTGTTTCGGCTAAAGAGAGCTCACGAGCATGGGTTGATATTAACACCCATTGCCACCGTGTGACTGCCGGGCCACCACTGACCCCAGGCCAGTAGCTGTCATTGCGCTTCTTCCGGAATTGTTCAAATTGGAACTGAACAATTATTTGCTTTTGCAATGCAATTGCAATTTAAAAAAATGCTGCAATTGAAATACTTTGTTCAACATTGCACACACACACACACACACACAAGTGTTTGTATTAGGAAGTGTCTGTTGGATGTGTGCCCCCATGTGTGACTACTTGAGTCAGGAGGAATGAAAATGCATCCATGCAAACTAAAACAAGACAAAAAAATGATTAATATTGAGATGTCACCGAGTGGTCATTCCTATTTGTGTTTATCCATCCATTCATTTTCTATAGCTGCTTATTCTCACAAGGGTTGCTGGCTTGCTGGTGCCTGTCCCAGGTGTCTACAGGCAGTAGGACACCCTGAACTGGTTGGCAGGCAATTGCAGGAGTGGCACTTATTTTTTTATTGAAATTGAAAAGGATTATGTCATAGGTAGACATTGTCTTACTTTTCCTACCTATTAGTGTTTGTGTTATTACTCATCGGAAATGGGGTAAGTTTTAGTGTTGATAGGTGTGTGTTTTATTTATTCTTCTGTCTACGTGATAAGTTGAGTGGTTGATTCAAGCAGTCTAATGCACGTTGTTTTATGAAACAAAGTAATAAAGCTACTGATTTGATTTCATTTGTTTGAATGCTTACCAAACTGTTTCGTCCCAAGTATCTAGTATGTTGTTATGCCTATAATTGTAGTAAATTAAGTGTTTTTCTTATTATTTAATGCTCATACACCTTTTTTTTCAATATCCACAAAACATAAAATTCTCCTACATCGTAAGTTTGCATTGTCTTACTTCTCCTGCTTTTTCGTGTTTGTGATGTTTCTGGAGATGGAGTAGGATTTCATTTATATAGGTGTATGTTTTTTTTTTAAGTGATTGCTTTAAGAAGTGCAGTCCATGTCATTTCATTAAACGAAGTGAAATGTAGGTCATCACCACACCTGTGTGGCATTTAGTGTCACGGTGAATGCTTACTAAACAGTTATGTCAAAGCAGCTAGTAAGTATATTGTCCTGTTTTGTTCAAGGAGCTGAGCTTTTTCAAACATATTTACCTTTGCCATTTGTTAATTGAAATAAAAATTTAGAAAATGTGACGTAACAACGTAAGCAAATGTGTTTCCTTCGTTTTGTTTTTGCATCCAGTATGCGTAGTATGAGTAACTACCAATTAAACATTCCATTTTCTCTCACTTACAGTTCACCAGGCCTGCTTCTACTGTTGTCCCATCTACTGGTGGTATCTGGGCTGTCCTTAGCACACTCTTCTACCCCGTTTTCACTGTATGGCGGTTTCTCAGCTCCTTCATATTTCCCACCCCACCCGAAGAACCTTCAAGAAGCTCTTTTCCACTGTCTGAGTCCTACGTCAACCCAACAACACAATCTGATAAACCAAAAAGGTGAGTGACAATCCCTACCTTTTTTAGACAATGCACTGTCTAAACTTTTTTCAAAGAGGGACGGATTTGGTAAGGTGAAAATGTGTGGGGGCCAACCATTCCACCTGACATTCTTTAAACCAATGCTTCTCAAATAGTGGGACGGGCCCCCCTGAGGGTGCGCGGGGGGGGTGATGATGATCCTAAGGGAAAGGCTTTGTTTTTGTGAAGTGTAATTGCAAAGAAATTATCATTTTCATCTTTTTTTTTTTTTTAAAGTTTTCAGGCACTTTGATGCACGAGTGTTTCCTGTTTTAGTCTAAACTGTAATCCGGACAAACGCTGTAAAAAATAATTAACAGTTTTTGAAAGTTGATTTATATTGCTTTTATCTTTTGTTAATGGTAAAAAGGACGCCCGGTATACTATACTATATTAAAGGTATACTTAATATACATTTTATCTATAGATAATAATCTCATTTATAGTCAGCACATCAAGTGTGCATGTGTGTGTGTGTGTGTGCGTGTGTGTGTGTGTGTGGGGGGGGGGGGGGGGGTTGCTCTTTCCTAGGCTTGGCAAAATATAATTGAGATGCACTGGTTTAAACCAATAGCATTGAAGGGACGATGTGTAAGATTTAGACCGTTTTTCATTACGGACAGTAGGAGGTGCTGCATTTACCATTGTCCTTAGCTATAACAGACATGGCAGCCTCCGGAGGAACGCCATCCCCCATGTAATATAATTTACATGAATTACATGAATTTACACACAATTTATTTTATTTTTTTTCTTAAATGAGAACTTTTCTTAAACGAGAACATATCACCGGCGATTTCCTTCTCTTTAATCCAGAATCGAAAAAGCCTCTCCATTTTGTTGTTGACCGAGGTCCGTCCCCTGGCAAGGAGAGTCTTGCACTTAGTCTTGCCCGAGCGGTTACGGCCATACTCACTAGCAAGGTCAACTATGCGTGCGTCTCCTTCTTATTTTTTTATTATCTCCTGCTTGGTTTCTATTGTCATCATCCTCTTACTTCTTCCTTTACCGCCACTTGCAAGTTTAGAAGCCATGTCTAACAGATAAAGTTTGCAAAGTCTTCACAACACACCGAAAAGCTCGATGAGGGCGTTCGGCCAATAGCATATCGGCATTTCTGTGATTGACGTGACGCCGGCCAATAGCATATCGGCATCTCCGTGACTGAGACCGTGACTGTGACCTTAATCGACCAATAGCATATCGGCATCTCCATGACTGAGACTGGGACTGCCTTAATTGACCAATAGCATATCAGCGTTTCCGTGACGTGCGCGAAAAGTTGTTTTTGTTGATGCAGCAAAGCAAAAAAAATAGTGCGGACACACTGACATGCATGTTGGATGGTTCGTAAGACGAAAGGTTTGTGCATAAGAGGGGGACAAAAAACGCCGCGGTCCACGTCGTAAGATGAAAAATTCGTAAAACAGGGAGTTCGTAAACCGGGGGCCCACTGTACTACATTTGCAGCCAATTACCCAGTTGGGAGTGAGAGAAAAAGTGTGATTGCATTATCGCTGCAGAAATTAGAGGAGCGCAAAAATACATTTAAGAAGTGGATTGCATCTCCAAACTCCACGATTGCTGCAAGTTTCGTTGCAACCCGGGAGATAATAAAACGTGGCAAACCGTTCACAGATGGTGACTACATGGAGTCATTCATCACCATATCAGAACACCCATTTACAGACTTCATAAACAAAACCGGGAAAATACAAAAAAAAAGACACGCCTCTCTCGGCCAAGACAGTGAAGGAAAGAATGATTAAAATGGCAGGCAACATCACTGATCAACAAATCAAGGACATTAATTCGGCGCCAGCATACTCTATTGCCTGTGTGTGATGTGATCGATATTGAACAGACTGGGTGTTTATGCAGGTATTTGGCTGATGTTTTATTTTTATAAATACAAGGCTGCGTTTTATTGCACTTTATTGCCCAGATAAGGGGTGATATTTTTGCTTGAGGCTATCATACAGACAGATTCTTATTTCGTCACATGCTTGTGTATTTTTCTTTTCATAATCAATGTGTTAAAGTCAGATGAAAAAAAAATCAACCTGCTTATCCATATATATGTACCTAACTATGTATGAATGTGTGTGTCTGTGTGTGTGTGTATATATATATAGAGAGAGAGACTGTACATGAAATACACAAAATAATATATAATTATGATATCTTCTGCCTTCTTAGAGAATATCTTTCTCGTCCTTCAAAGAACCGTCCCAATAACTTCAAAAAAGATGGGAAAATCTGCCAGCTCAGGTCTCAAGAGGACAGTGAAGATGACAATAACACCTGGAATGGGAACTCAACACAGCAAATGTAGCTCTGTAAAAGTAACATTTTCCCCCTTTTCTGCTTCATAGAATCGCCACCATAACCATCCCATCCCAATTGAAGAAGTTAATACAGTAATTCTAGATCCGGGTTCCCCAACATATGCCAGCTAGCCCACAAGAATCACTTGAGTAGCCTGCGGGCCTGTTCCGAAAATAACTCACATGTGACGGCACATTGTGATTTTCCAGGATTGTTGTCGAAATGATGATTTGACAATGTAAACTACTACAAGAAATGTAAGGAATAAAGTGTTGCATATTGGTATTGATCTGTTTCTTAATTATTGTAAGCATTAACATGTCGTGTCTTCACATAAATCAATACAATTCATTTGTAGCACTATAATGAGCAGTGCACATAACTGATATGCAGGTATGCATGCGCGACAGAAATCACATGCTTCACTCGACGCATTTGCGTACCTACCGTACATTCATCCATGACAACCAAGCCTGAGCTGAAGAATTTTTTTTAAGTGGCTCTTGGATGTACTGTGGCCTTGAAGCACGCTTACAATTCCTACCCCCTCGGGAAGAAGCAAAAAAATGACTCAAGAGAAATTGGATCGCACCAGACCCTTTAATAGGGAAGGGGCTAGATGCCCTCTTACTCACTACCCGCTTGGTCAGACATTGACTGGGGGGGTGCTGTCCGCGGCATTTAGGCAGCGGACGGGGGGTGGGGGGGTGCACAGTGCACACTGGTTGAAAAACACTGATCTATACAATCTGATTCATTTCTAATGACCTCAAATTGTATCACATTTTCTTCCACTGAACACGCTTCTCTTTCACCATTTATCATCAAGTGTTTGTCAAAAGTAGGACTTTTAATTTTCATGAAATGAACTTTCTCAAATTTGCTTTTGCTGTTAAATCAACTGCAAAATTGTTTAAATATTAAGTCAAAGGTTATACAGTCAAAAACCTCTTGACTTCTTAGATAGCTTTCGCTTGCTAATTCTCAAGACACATTCAGTTGCTAGATTGCCCAAAGACTACTCTCTTTTACTCTGAATATTTTTCTTTTCATGTTTTTTTCCAATTTTGAACACGTATAAACAATTCTAGACAATTTAATCTTGATGTTATTATTGTCTAGCACCACATCTAATGAGCAACTATTGATTTACATCAGTGAACTAATCATGTTCACTATCTCAGTTCTTATTTATGTAAGAAAAATAAATGTATATTCAGGGAATATAAACAACATTTTCAACATGTTCTCATGGACATGTTGTCTATCATATGTAACTGAATTAATAACACTCTCAAAATAATTCTATCTCTAAATTAACCCCAATCAAATTAGTCCTCCTTCCTTGTCATTTCGCTAAATTTATACTCTTGTTTTCTCAATTCTGTGACAAATTGATTATCCCATTATCATTATTTGACTTCAATTGATCCAACCTTCTCTGGGTATCCACCTCTGGATACTCTGGACCTCACATAATACATTTTGTGTATTTTGTTTGTCTCAATGACCAATCAATTTATCATTTGTAATCTCTTTAGTTTTAGTTTTGTCTCATCCAATCCCATAATCTATTTTTCCATTTTTTCCAAAAATGACATCTAAGGGCTGTGTTACGGCGGGAGGAGAGAGGACCCAAGAGCACGTACGCGCTGGTAAGGGCAATGGCAGAACGTTTATTGAAGAGAAGGTGCAGGTAGTCGTGGGGGCTGACGGGAGCGTGGCACAGAGGTCTGGGGGGTTCCGGAGTCAGGAGAGCCGGGGTTTGGCTGAGGGGTCGGGCAAAGGGAGAGAGACAGGAGGGGGGCTCGGGCAGACAGGTTAAGACGGCAGGCTAGCGGGTAGTCAGAGGCAGGCAGGGTCGAAATACCCCAAGGATCCAGTCAATTCGGCGGGCAATCGGGTGGTCAAGGACAAACCGGGTCGGACAACAGGCAGGCTGGCAGGAGGAATTGCTGGAAAGCTCGGCGCAGCGCATAGAGACGATCTGGCGGGTTGTGGAGGGAAGTGACCGGGCTTTATACTGAGCGGGTAAGTGGTTGCAGGTGTTAAGTGTTCAAGGCTGATTAGCAGGAGGGCTGAGCGGGTGTGGTGAAGCTGGAAGTGAGGTGGCTGAACTGGTGAACTGTGACAGGCTGGGAATTAACCCTGTGTGTGGACCAGTCTTTGCCCACAAAACCCCAGGTTTGATACCATCTAAAATTCTAAAATTTTGACTTCTAATGATAACACAATGACCACAATGATGACTAGACCTATGATTATATTTTAAACATACTGTTAGTCATGCAGAAAACAATCATTTGCAAGTTTTTGAAATTTACAATCATTTAATTTATTCCAAATGAAAATTTGGAAAAATTTAGCAATTAAAAAGTATGTATTCAAATATGATTTCAAAATAAATATGAAATGGATGGAGCGGTTCAATGATTTCAAATATGAAAAAACATTCACCGGAGATAGTTTGTCAAATTAATGGCAGACAATTCTAAAATTGCAATATCTATATTCACTTGGTCAACATGACTTCCTCTGTTAACAAAATGTTATTTTCGGAAATTACCATAATTCCCCAAGTAATAAAATGCAGTTTTTTTGTTTGTTTGTGTTCCAAAAAAGAAGGCCTAAAATTTGGGTGAATCCTATGAACGATAACAAAGATCGGTACGAGCAAGAGGGTCAGGTGGGTGCTAGCAACTAGTGCCTGTTGCAGCTAACAGCAACTCATATTAACTGAGGTCGTTACGGTATTATTTTCCATAAAAGAAGCGAGCAGACTGAACCAACGTCTGAGTCCATCCTTATTCACGCACAGGAATATTACTAAATTACAGGTTACACTGAGCACTTACCGCTCACAATTCTGAAACACACCTAATTAAACCCGCAACACATGTATAATTTGTGGATATGAACAAAAGAAAATATGAAGAATTTACAAAGATCAGATTTATTTTGTTTTGCTATAGTTATTACAGTGATGACAAACTGTTGGTGCGTTTTATACACAGTAACATAGAAAATACCAGAATTTGACCTGAAAATTAAGGGTGTGTCGTATATATCGGTGTGTCTTTTTATTTGGAGAATTACAGTAATAGATTTTAAAACAGGGATACTTTAGTTAAAGACACAAGAGATTTGCTGCGTTTTCTTGTGACAGAAGAAATTTTTCATTTGATGCAACATTTTGTGTTGCCTTCAGGCAGTCCTTTTCAAATAGTGAGGCAGTCTTCCTTGGGGGTGCGCGAGGCAATGCCGAGGGGAAGGGGGAGGGGGGGAGGGGGGGTGACCCCGGGTAAAAGGAGAATAATTGTGATAAAATAAAGATTGGCACCTTTTTTTTCCAGGCACTTTTAATGCACTTGTTTTTTTTTTGTCTGCTTAGACAAACCTTTAACCTGTATAACTGTGCTTTACATTGCCTTTTGGGGGGGGGCTCTCTTTCCGAGGGAGTGCTTTGCAAAACACACTTGAGAAGCACTGCCTTAAGGGGGCTCATTTTCATTCTCCAGTAAATGTTGGATTGGTCACAGTAGTGGTGGCGTTCTGGAAGAGTGGATTGTCTGCCTGTTAACAGAGAAGTGACAATGTTAAACCGGGTGCACACGGACCAATGTGGCTAATCCTGACAGAACGTCACAAATAATAGACTTGAAATAGTATTCACACCCTTTGACCTTGTACCACATTTTTTGACCTTACCATCACAGATGTCAATCTTATTGTTTATAATCAGCCAACAAAAAGTAACATACAATAGTGAAATGAAATGAATATAGAGTTAGGTACTAAGAGTTGTCAATCAGGTGGACCCGGGATTTTTATTCTGGTTCTCCTGGAATCGTTCCGAATTTTAATGTCGGTGCTAAATTTCGATTCCGAGTGAGCCTGGCAGAAGAAGAATGGATGAAGGAAGAATGAAGAAGAATGAGTAGTTGTGTAAAGCAATCATGTTAGTCGCATGTATGAGAGGATTTCGGCAACTGAAAAGAGTCTTTGTGAAACGAGTCCTTGAGTAATAGGACACTTCATTTTTATTTTTTCTCATTTTCTGTTCCGTTCTATTCCGTTTTCCAACACTTAGACCCTCATCATTTTGCACATAGAGCAAACCGCTACATTGCCATACCGCTTAACACTGCGCTGAGCCACTTGGATCCCCGGGGTAACTACCATAATTCTCCGTGTACAAATCGAGTTTTTTTTCCCCTTATTTTCAACCCCCGTATTGGGAAAGGTCAACTTATACCCACATAACTCAAAACTGACCAATTTTCTCCACATATCCGTGTTTGAATAACATTAATTCGATATACATGATATAGTTATGTATCTGTTTTAGCGTGTTTGCACTTTCAAATGCACTTTCGTCAAGTACCGCCGTATTGCCTCTTTGTTGTCAATGACAATGTTGCATGAATCATTTTTTCCGGCAGACTTTGACACATTATTAAAAGGAAAATATGGACTGACTTGTCTGTCTCCTTCAGTCCTTGAATGTGTGCTTGAACAAGTAAAGATGCCTGCAGGTGGGGTGAGACGCAGTGAAGGGCAACCTTCCACGCTCTTTTCTCACAACAGTTGTCATTTGGGTAAAGAACGTCCCAAGTAAGATGATCAGCAAATGGGTGATCTGCATTTCAAACAAAACCGGGTCCAACCTGTGGAAGCGTAACAAGGATGTTTGTGCAAATGATGAGCAGGAAGGGGAGGGCGTCCGGGATTTAAATGAAAAGAGCTATTTGGCCGAGTCAGATGGTGATGATAACTTTGAGGGCTTTTAGGATTCACATTCAACTGTGTCAAAAAGTAAAGCATTAGAACTACAAATTGTTTTATTGTTGCAACATTAGTTTCAGCATTTGCATCTACGCATGCGCGTGTACATTGCCTCGCACTTGACTCATTTCCGCCTCACCTCCTCCCCACCATAACAGGAGGTAATTCGATATACGATAAAGAAATGCTTCTAAAAGCCGTAATTTCGTCATTTTAATAACACACACAATGTGTTTTAATTGGATAGCCATGAGATATGAAACCACTAAAGTCAGGGGTGGATTTACATTCACATTTTTGTAAAATTCACCCAAATTGAAAAAAAGGGGTGAAAGGGGGGGTCGACTTATGCACAAGGGCAACTTGTACACGGAGAAATATGATAAGTGAGGATGCTATTCATCAATTGAAGCTCAGCATTCAACACCATCATTCCGGATATTTTCATCAATAAACTCTCCCTACTCTGTCCATTTCTGTCTGCACATTGCTGCCAACTTGAGAAAGAGACATATAATATGTTCAGAAGCAATCGGACATTTTAAACTCAGACAGAAACAAAGGCCATTGATGCATTAACCATTAATAACTATATAATAACGTCATTAATGTATTTTAATAATATTGTTTGGAAAAAAAAACGTTGCTTCAGGTCCCATGGAAAAAAAAAAAAAACACTAGTTTAGCCCATCCAACGGTGAACGGTAGCATGCTTAGTTTAAGCAATTGGGTTATTGTATTTTCTTAAGGTTTTAAAACAAAGCTTTCATGATAATATTATAGTTACTGGTTATGAAATTAAGGAACAGAGAAGTTAATATGATTTTTCTAAAATAACTGGTCAGCAACTTGAAAAAAAAAAACTAACTAAAATAAAATTCGTAATCGAGAATCATAACCTCAATTTGCCTAGCAATTGTTGGATGACAAAATGATACTGAGTGGTTTTCAAAGTGGAGTCCCCTTGGCCTGATTACAGGGGGTCTGTGAAATAATATATATATATATATATATATATATATATACATATATATATATATATATATATATATATATATATATATATATATATATATATATATATATATATATATATAGATATAGATATTTGTGTTGATTTAATTTTGTTTTACATTAGATGTGAAAGTATTCATGACTTTTCAATAAAGCAATCAATTCATGTGTATTTTTATGTGTGTTTGTTTTTTCCAGAACTTCTATCCCACGTATTTAATTTTTTTAATTAAATGTTTTAAAAAATTTTGTGACTGAAGGAGGGTGGTACAAAATGAGTCAATTGAGACCTGTTTTCATTCAATAATTTTGGATCCCTTGGAAAAAAAAACTCTCAAAAATAAATATCAATTTATTTTTCTGTCCTGCATACATGGCTAAATAAATAAACAAATAACTAGGATTGAATGCCTAAACTCACAAAAGCTGTGTAAAAATATGTCTTTGGCAGTGAGTTTATATATTTTTAAAAATGCGTTTTGTAACAACAACTGCTTGCTAACGAGGATGAAGCCAGCAACGCTAAAGCGGCCTTTTTTTTTATAGTGCTGTTCTTAACTAAATTGGCAGCAACTTGTTTGGGGGAAATTGACTCAGTTTGTTATAAGAAGGCGTGCAATTTTTTTATTTTCTAAACTACAGTATAGCTGAAAAGTAACAAATATACTTGTCAAATTTAATCTGTTGCTGAATAAAAAGGGGGCGTATATTTGGCTTAAATGATTTTTGTGTTTTGTTTTGTCAAACATTAGCAATGGAGTCCTTGGGAAAATGGATGGATGGATGGATGGATGGATGGATGGATGGATGGATGGATGGATGGATGGATGGATGGATGGATGGATGGAAGGAAGGACGGAAGGAAGGAAGAAAGGAAGCTTGTGTTTTTAATATCCTATTCAAAGCCCATTAGTGGAACTGTGATTGAATGGAATTTAAAATGTAAAGAATAAACTGTCTCACCTCAGCCCATTTGGATTTCTTCTTTTCATTTTCAAACTTCCTGAACTCTTTCAGATCCTTCATGTAGATAAGCAACTTAACCAGCATTAACAACAAGATGCCAATGAGAGCCACCGATGCAATGGAACCTCCAATGATAGCCACAACACTGGGTGATTCTGGACAATCTGAAGCAAAGCATATGAGAATAGGTTTTACATGAAGAATGTACCCAACCGTGTATAAAAAAAATATATATTTTCGAAGACATTTAAGTTGGACTATGCTTATTTGAAAAAGCAATGCAGCATCAATACTTGCTGGTACAACTAATACAACTGTGTGAATTGTTCACACAGCTCGAGCAATTGCTAGTTAGTCAATTGACAGTGACTTGATGAAAGGTTTCCAGTGCAATTAACCCATTGTCACATTTTACGAGGTGGGATCGTACTAAAGCTCTGTTCTAAAAAAAAAAAAAAACATTAACATAATTTTAAATCAAGTTTTCAAGTCATTGACAAAAAAAAAGCTAGGGCCTAGCTTTTTTTGTCAATGACTTGAAAACTCATGGCCTAGCTGCTAGGCCATGGGGCCACAAATACGAAGATATGACCGCAAAGTCAATCATGGAACTGCGGCCTCTAGTGTCCTGGTGCCAAGTGCACATTTGAACGTCCTTATGTTTGAACGTTGATCATTATGGACAATCCATGGACAGAAGTCCGATAACAAAGAAGCGTTCAGGTTCAGATCGCGGGGCCTTTCTTCCCAATCACACTCCTCCAGGACTCATTGCTGTCATTGCCCACGTGAGCATTGAAGTCCACCTGTAGAACGAGGGAGTCCCTCCTTGGCTGCCGCCCAGCTCTCTACACACCGACCCCTTTGGCCCCTCCCACAGGTGGTGAGCCCAAGGGAAGGGGGATTCACGTTATCCTTTCGTGTCCCAAGGATGCAGGCCCAGGCACCAGACATTTACCAACAATAACGTTAACAACGTCATATTATTATTGTTTAGAAACCCTTGTTTCAGGTCCCTGGGACTAACCTACAAAAAATGTTCTTCACAATCATAAATTTGCTCTACAATTTAAGTCAACGGTTCACAAAACTACTTCCCAAAAAATATATATATATATATATATATATATATATATATATATATATATATATATATATATATATATATATATATATATATATATATATATATATATATATATATATATTCCAAGCCTTACATTTCTTTGCAGAATATTAAAAAAAACCTTTGACGTACAGTTGACCTGAATATTATACAGCACTATGACAATCATAGATTAAATAAATGTATGTAATTACATGGAAGCTTACCTCTCTGTTTCAGAATTTCAGCTCTGTACTTATCATCTCCAAATAGTTGATCCAGCTTAAATTTGATCCAACAACCAGTCGTATCCCTTTGTTGGCAGAGCATGCTTGAAATAGTGAATTGATCTACCATTTCATGCAAAATGCTGTCACTGCAGGCCAGACTGCAGTTTTTTTTTAAAGGACCAGATTCAAAGCCAAGGCATTCAATGCAATCTCTGAAATTAAATGAAATGAAAATGTGATTAGGCTCCATTTAAGTCAATAACGTTAACTTTGCTGTATGATTTATATTACTTACAATTTAACTTGACAGGCATCTGGGCAACCAAGGCACGTCTGACAATGAGGACGTTGATATCCATTTTTACACTCACAACGATTACACTTGCAATTCCCTCTGCCATAGCAAATGGTATTATTCGGGGTACGACACCCCTCCTCTGATACTGTACACTGACATACAGAGCCATCAAAGCCTGGGTAGCATTCACATTTGCCGCAGTTGCACTTCCCATTTCCTGTCAGTTGCAAGGAATAAAAATGAAAGGGGTTATTTTGAACAGTTTGTATTTTGAAATAGATGTTTGAGAACAGGACATCATAAATTGTCCTTAGGTGTGATTGGGTGAGTTTGTCTCTGTGTGCCCTGGTTGGCTAGCAACCAGTTGAGGGTGTCCCCTGCCTACTGCCCGAAGCCAGGTGGGATAGGCACCTGCAAGCCTGCGACCCTTGTGAGGATACGCGGCTTTAGAAAATGGAATGATGGATTTTTGAGAACAAATAAGGAATGACAATAAGAAGCCAACAATTGGCGGGCAACGCCCCCATCGCAGACGCTTTTTATTTATTTTTGCCTTATTGTCTGTCTTGAACATATGTCATTCATGAGCATCCATAATCTACAGTAGAGAGGCACTTCTCAACATTGGTAAAGTTTATCTCAAACTTTCATTTAGCCTCGGGGACTTCGGCTTTCTGTTATGCCGAGACAACGCAGCAGCCCCGGCTTCAGGCAAACTGAGCAGCTGGCAAATTAAGTGGCTAAGGCGGAAACGAGTCAAAGGGAGGCCTCCACACAGGCTAAAAGCTAGGGCTACCAGGTCACCGGTACCTAGCCTGCCGCTCACTCGGGAATGATATAGGCGAGCTGAGAACCCATACTAGCATTCATGGTAAGATCAAAGAGTGATGTGTTTTGACTTTACTGGCAGATAGAGGATGGCTACATCAGACTCGGTGATCAAGCTGGAAACACACACTGTTTACCGAACAAACCAGACATTAGCATTCGGTAAACACAGAGGTGGTGGCGTCTGTTTATTTGAATAAATGATGGTGCTCGGACAATTTACTCCAGATATTGAACTGCTGATAGTGAAATGCAGGCCCATCTACCTGCCTCGTGACTTTAGCGCTGTGTTTGTAACAGCTATTTACATAAGACCACAAGCTAACACCACATGAGCGCTAGGCCGGCTGCATGACGTCATCAGCAGACATGAGATCAAGAGATGTATTCATTACTGCGGAGGAATTCAACCACTGCAACCTCAGCACTGTTCTTCCTTAGTACCATCAGCACGTAAGCTTTCCTATGAGGGAAACCAACATTCTGGACCAAGTCTGCAGCATCATGAAAGGTGCTAACTAGGCTGTCCCAAGACCTAATTTTGGAAGAGCTGACCACATCTCAATAGTCCTGTATCTGACTTGTAGACAACTTCTTAAGCAGGCTCCCCCGGTAAGTAAATGACCTGAGTAGAGCCATTAGAGACGCCAAGAGACAGTACAGGCAGAAGCTGGATGATTATTACTACACCGCTGTGCTTCGACACATGTGAGAAGGACTTCAACACATTACTGTCACGGGGAGGCGTGGTGGGGAGAAATGCCGGCATGATTGTGGGGATGGAGGACCCAGGTGCAGAGAGACTCAGGCAGAAAGTATGCGTAGTTGCCCATGTTTAATCAGCAATAGGTGGGCAAGAACAAAAACGGAAAGCTTCTGTTCCCACCTGCTTAGGCCACCACCATAGTGCCTGTCCCCAAGCAAGTCACTGTGACCTGCCTACATGACTACCGTCCCATAGCGCTCACCTCAATCACGATGAAGTGCTTTGAGAGGATTGTCATGACTGATATCAAAAAGCCCATCCCGAACACCGTGGACCCTCTTCAAGTTCCATATTGTCAGAACCAATCCACGGATGATGTAGTCAACACCACCATCCACGCAGCGCTCATGCTCTTAGACTGCAAGGACACATAGGTAAGAATGCGCTTCGTCAATTAGAGCTAAGCATTCAACACACTCATCCTTCACAAACTGACAGATAAACTCCATACACTTGAACTGAGAAGTTAAAAAATTTGAACTTTTGTCGCGTGCCGCGTCTCATCAGCCAATCAGCTTCAGGAACGTTCAACGGCTCACACAGGAATGAATCACGGCGGCTGCTTTCCTCTCACCAGAGCTACCCAACACGGCCAGACAGATGAGCTTTCAATACGAAAACGGAGCCAAGCAAGAGCACTCCCCTGGCTTGGAGAAAGGCGGAAGGGAGAACTTGGGACGACTGGTATGTGCAGCGTTTGCTTCCTTTTTTAACAGCTGTTGAATTGTAGTTACTGTGCTAAGCTAACGATAGTGCAGCACTGACAGCACAGTATTTTGCACGGTATCGGCCATTTTATTGTGACATTGAAACTTTTTTTTTTTGGCAGGCGAATATTGCCCTAAAGCGAGGGACACGCAGTGTAAAAAAAGAAGAAGAAAGGTGCTGTCGGAGAAAATATTGGCTCTGCTGCATTCCGGAAAAGTGAAAGTTCTCAGCAATGCTCTCCTTTCCGGATCCACTCCCCTCCCCTTGAATCTTGAACCAGATCAGGGTGTCTCCCGCCTGCTGCCCGAAGACAGCTGGGATAAGGACCAGCAAGCCATTGTGACCCTAGTGAGGATGAGCGGGGTACAGATGATGGATGGATGGATGGATGGATGGATGGATGGATGGATGGATGGATGGATGGACGGATGGACAACGAGAAGCTGTCTATTGTCATTGCACCTGCACAAGTACAATGCAACAAGATTGACTTAACTGACTTAAACTGTCTGAAAAACAAACAGAGACAATGATAAACAAATAAAACAAGACAAGACAGTCGGGAGGCAGTTCTCTGAGATCCTAGTCGAGAAAAGAGAAATACTCGAAAAACGAGACTTCGGCTATGCCCCAACGAGGGCATAGCATACAGTAAGCCTGGAAAAAATCCCTCAATATGTGGAATGCAGCACATCAAAGTTAAAGTCTGATAGAGAAAAAACACAAGTAACAAAAAAGTTGAAAATGTAGATTGTGCTTCTGATGGTGCTTGAAACCCTCAGAGCAGGCCTTTTAAGCCTCTGACTACATGTCACTGATAGCCCCACTATGAACCCAAATTTTATATACAGTAAAATGGATAAACATACCTCCACATAATTTATTCTGGAACTTCTCACAGTGTTCGTCATCACATTCACAGAAGTCACCATAGTAGCTGCCTCCACTTGCTGTTGTGTGACACTGGCATCTGCCACACACACAATCTCCATGACTTTCACATTCGGCACCACTTGGGCTCAGGCACGATCCTCTCAGGGTCTGTTCATCTTTGTTGCCAACGGAGCACTCACAGAACTGACCAACAGAGCCTTGACTGCAACTTAAGAATGAGAGAAAGTATTAACTCCCCAAAAGATGCATAGATTTTTAAGTTCAATTAATTTGATTAATGCTCATGGACAGAAACACATTAGTTTTACGAGAATAACTTCCTGTAATGCGGTAATGTAATGCATTACACACACAAAAATAGTAATATTTTACTCGATACAAATCAGAGTAGTTTTTTTTTTTCCACCAAATTTGCCAAAAACACATGAGATTGGAAAAGTCCAGGGCAAAATGTTTACTTTCTGTTATTAGTACCTACTACAGCAAAGTTGAGTGTGGCAGCAGCAGACGACAGGTTGAATATGGACAATACGTACACAAGATGGACATGAGCAAATTACTTTCAGTTCGTCAGAGATAAAGACAAAAAGAATATAGTAATTAGGTGCACTTTCGGCATGACACCTAAAGAGCTGTCTACTTCGCCAAATAGAACCAGTAATTTGACATACCATTTAGAGCGGAACCATAGTAAAGTGAAGTTAGCGAAAAGAAAACACATCGAGGATTGAGAGTGGGGATAAAACAAGGCAAGCAAAATTAGCATTCTCTTGCTCAGGGATGCCACTTCTACCTCAAAAGGTTAGGAGACTTCTGGCAGAGTATGTCATATGTAGAAGATATGCTGCTGCTTTCCACAGTGGATTTGCCAGCATTTCAGAAGCAAGATCCCTGTCGCCACTAGCAATAATGACAAGGTAAGCTAACACTAAGTTTCACTGTACAATTGCTATTAATAATAGTCCATAAATAGTTCCAGTCAACGTGTATCAAGATGAAGCATACAAAAACTCATGTTAAACAGTACATTAAACACAACAAAGATGATGTAGGCTAGCTGCTATCATTTGCCCCACCGAAACCAAAGAGGTCGTGTGCGCAGAGAGCTGGGTGGCAGCTAAGGGAGGGGACCCTGGCACACCAATACCGGCAACATAAGGTAGCTCTTGGGTCATGGAATGTCACCTCTCTGGCCCCCCAGCTAGGCGCCTGTACATTGGGGTTTACCCCGGTGGACAAGAGGATAGCCTCCCTCCGCCTCCGCGTGGGGGGACGGGACCTGACTGTGGTTTGTGACTATGCACCAATCACCAGCTCAGAGTACCTCCCCTTTTTGGAATCCCTGGAGGGTGCGCTCTACAGCACACCCTGCGGGCACTCCCTCATTCTGCTGGGGGACTTCAATGCTCACGTGGGTAATAAGAAGGAGACCTGGAGGGGCATGACAGAACCCGAGCAATGTTTCGTTGTTAGTCTTCTGTGCTCGTCATGGATTGTAACAAACACCATGTTCAAGCATAATGGCGCCCAGATGTGCACTTGGCACCAAGGCACCCTAGGCCACAGTTCGATGATCGACTTTGCGGCGGCATGTTTTGGAGGTGAAGAGAGGGGCGGAGCAGTCAACTGATAACCACCTAGTGGTGTGTTGGCTCCAATCGTGGAGGAGGGACGCCAGTCAGACCCTCACGATACGTTTAGGTCTGCTGGTAACATCTGGCAGAATCCCTTGTCAGGAAGCGCTTCATTCCCATCTCCGGCAGAATTTACAGTCGGTCAGTACTGACATTGAAAAGGAAGAGATCAGAGTCTACAAAAACAAATAAATAAATGATACATTAAAGGACACAGCTTACCTGCAAATACCACAGCTTATTCTTCCTTTGCCGTTACAATACTGTTGGCCACTGTCACGTCGATCTTGACACTGACATTCACAGTTTGTAGATAAGGTCACTGTCAGTGTGTCTTTTATACCAAGTGGTCTGATAGAGAATGTCTTGTTATCCATGCATGAGTCTGCTGTTACTGTTACATCAAAAGAAATCTGTGGGGATATTTTTAAGAAACATTCTTAGAAAAGAGCCTTAAGTTGTGTCAGTGACTCATTTCATTTCAGATACTTTTTTTTTCATTTTCATTTTCTGTGTGGGACACTTGACCTATCATTCCAACATGATCAAATGAAATCAGGACCAGTATGTCATTTTTTGGATCAAGATGATTTTGTGAAGCATTAAAGTAGTGTAGTGTATTTTGGGATGTGAATACTGAGCCTTTACTTTTTCTTGATTTCTTTAGGGGTTTGCTAAAATCTCATTTGGGGTATTTTTTGTCAGTGTAACTTCAACATCAGATAACAGAGAACAAAATGCATTCCTCCTGTGGCAGCCCTGGGGGCTGGGGGTTACTGCACCCCTGACCCCACCTGACAGTTAAACCAGTAGCCAGGCACCAAATTTGGCAGAGGTGGACTAAGACAAGAAATTTGAGTGGGATAGGAAGACAAATGTTAGAAGTCTTTTTAAGAAGAGATCAAAGCACCATGTGCTCGCTTGCAATCTTGACTTCATGAGAGTCTGCTTTTAACATCAGCAGTATGAAACTATAGAATAAAAATATTTTTCCAACCAAGATGCCTGAGTCCAAGAGGTCTTCATTTTCAACACCAACGAGCATTGTCCAGATACCAGAAACACGGCTGAGCCAGAACCACTTCAAGCATTAAAGAAGTTCATCACAATAGGCAGCCCACAGCTGCTGCAAAAAATTGAACAATGTGGTTGTGCTTCACTCCTCCCCCCCAAAATCCGCTGAGAGGCAAGCAGAAAAAAATGAAATAAAATAATATTCATATTTTGTTCTCTTCCTGTTATATTATTTCCATTTGGTTAAACTCCTTCCAGTATTGTAGTTTTAGGTTTTGGAGTTTTTATCCAGTCAGAATTCAGCTAACGTGTGTTGCCAGGCTGTATGGAATCTGCCTGAGGCCTTCACAATCAATAATTGCAAGTGTCATTGCACTGTGAGTGAACGGGCACATAGACACATAGACAGATGCAATAGCCAATCAGACTATGAGTATGAGACAGTTAGGCCAGCTATAAAGCCTCAAATTAAACATGACATTTATCAGCTTCTGTAAACAATGCCATTCACTTAGTTCAACATAGAAATAAAAATGATAACTGGAGTAATTAAAAATTTTGGCCCGGCCCTCCACAATATTTTCTGTTTCTTATTTGGCCTATGGTGAAAAATAATTGCCCACCCCTGTGATTTGTAATTTAGCGTACAATCTTGTTAAAGCTTGCCTGGACTTGACTTAATAAAACATTGTGGACCAAAAATTCGAAATTCCCTCTTATTTTTAACTTTTGACAGTATTACATATAGTGACAATAGCTGGTGCGGGTTTATTGATGTTTGAATGCCCCGGAAAATAGCCTGTGTTGTACACGATTAAGGTGATGCAACGCCCAGTAATGTGTATTGACTGCCACTGATATATATCTGTACAATACACACATGTGTATCATTCTCGTGATGGTATGAATGAGATCACTTATGTTATCACTCTACAGTGACAGAGAATTTACCACTGACTTCTCTTGATTTTTTAATCCAGGTCCCAAGCAAACCACGCAAACCATAACTGATGGACTTATGAAACCTTTCGAGGACACCGGTTTGAATAAAAAGTTGCTGTGTGCACACAGACAGTGCGCTTAATGTGGGAGTGGCAAAGAGAATGACATTGATGAAGACATTTGCATGAAAGAGAGGATGAGTACCAAACACTACGTCCTGGTACTCATGTGAGTAACCCACAAAAACAGTTATGTGCACGCCTGCTTATAAGAAAGACACTGGCCAAAAATGGCATCCATAGGAAGGTTCCCAGGTGAAAACCACTGTGTCACAAAGGAACACAAATGCTCGCCTCCCCTTTGCCAATAAACAACTTGAGGATCCTCAAAACGTTTGGAAAAACATTCTGTGGACAGGTGAACTGTTTGGAAGGTGTGCAACCCATCACATCTGATATAAAACTGGCACAGCATTTGGTAAAATGTACATAATTCCATTATGACAGGTGGTGGCAGTGTGATGGTCCACACCAAACGCTATTTGAGGCTTCAAAGCGTACAGTTTTGTATTGTAGTCAATGTAGTCCGCGTGACAGGGCGAGATGGAGCGTCAGGCGACGTGATGGACCAATGGAGTGACGCGAGCGTAATTAGGCGTGACGCGAGAAGTTTAAAATTTTTAACTTTTGTCAACAAAAGTAAATTTTTAACTTCTTGCAGTACGCGTAAATTCGCGACGCACGTTGCGCCATCGCATCCATTGTGTCACCCGAAGCTCCATTGCGCCCGGTCGCGTGAACTACATTGATTACAATTGAAACCTGTCCGCCTCGATCGCTTTCGGTGTGACCGCAAAGCAGCCCTATACTTTGCTTATGCAAGACCAGGACAACTTGCTGTGATTGACGGTCAAATGAATTCTACTGTTTACTAGAAAATCCTGAAGGAGAATATGCAGCCATTACTTTGTTGGGTCCAACTCCTTTTGAGTGTTCTTGCATCATGCAGCAGGACAATGACCCGAAACACACCAACAAGTTCACCGCAGAATATATAAAAAAGAACAAAATTAAGAAAAAATTCTGCAAAGAAGAGTGGTCTAACACTCCACCACAGTGTGTGAAAGATCCATCACCATTCACCATTTATCGCAAATGTGTGATTACTTGTTGCCTCCAAAAGTACTTTTTCAAATAGGGTCAGATACGTTTGTATCCCCCCACCGGTAAATAAATCATTTCAAAACTGCATTTTAGAAATTTTTGCTGTTTCTGTGTTATATTAAAATTGGTTTGATGAAAACACATCTTTGCAAGTGATAAATATGCAAAAAATAGAAATCAGGTGAGGCAAATACTTTTTCACAGCACTGTAAATACTAAACTGCTTTCCACCTTCCTACTTACTGACTTAGCTGCAACATAGGGTACAGTGCAAGTACCACCCTTTTCAGTATGGTACCATTATGTTATGTTGTATTTATTTAATACAAGTAACATTTAGAACAACACAAAGAACTGACCTCTTGTCCCACATGAACGCTGTCACAAACTCCTTTGTTGTCCCCTTCTTGTTTTGGATCATTACAGCGTGGAGTGTAGACAACCCTCACATTTTCAGGGAGCATATCATGAGTTAGAGTAACTTTCGAGGATAATCTCTAGAAATAAAATTGAATTGAGAGATACTGCAAATTTCAAGTACAGAAATAAAATCAAGACTTGGTTTCTTTTCAGGAAAAACACAAACAGTCATTCAAGACTTACATTGTATGCCCTTTCAATCACTTGAACAACATTTCTGGAATCTCTTGACAGAACCTCCACTTCAGATTTTGGGATCATTTTGGAGAGTTGCTATGGTAAAATTAAGTATACCATCAAAAATCATTCAACGCACTTCCCAACAACAACGACTACATATTATAAATACATTGATTATTTTACCTTGTACATGTTTTCCACATCGTTTGTCACAGCAAATATGGGCTGAATATTTTCTTTTTCCAACTGCTTGGCGACTTGTCCAACAGATGGGTAATCCTTCACATTAATATGATTAAACAAATTTAAACTGTTCACACACAAGTTACTGCATTTTGGTCATCTTGCAATTAAATTTTGACATTTTAACACTTGTTGCTCCAAAGCAAATAAAAACAAAAACAAAACATATATAAATACAAATATATATCTTCTTCTTGTTACTACAATTTCAAAAACTGATGGTTAACACTTTAAGTGCCAAAGTAGCAATAATGCACCAAACAACTTTTTGCAGTATCCCTTAATTGCTAGCCATTTTCACACTACAACCTTTTGAAATACCAACACAAAATATTTTATTGAAAAAAAAAACTTTATATGCACTATAAATACAAACTTATTTCATGCACTCCATTTATATAGACCCTGTTTTTGAATGCCCATCCCCAAGTGTGCCCACACATACCATGTCATTGCTTTTAGTATAAAGATTGTATTTCATGTGGCATTGTTCATCATTTGGTTCCAGAATACCGGCCAATTTTCCATCTCCAGCCATGTGGAATCCATCATCGGTTGCCAACACAAGCAGTCGAGTGCTACTGTTCCTCCAACCTATTTTGTTCTAACAACAACACATATTTTAAACCCTTTTTAATTAAAACACAATATTACATTCAAAACTACTTTCAATTTAACTCTGTCTCATTGTTTTCCTACCTCACTTTAATATAGTTAGGGCACTACAGCAAACCAGGTTTTCCTGGCACTGCTAAGAAAATTATTTGAATAGAATAGAATACGGTGCCTTTATTGTCATTTTACAGGTGTCCAACGGAATTGGGGATTTGAAGAGCTAAGAGCTGCTACCATCCTATAGCTTGACTTACAACAACACAGTACAGTATAATGCAATGCAATGCAATACAACACAATATGTTACGATACAATGCGATTCAAAGTTTTCTTTCATTTACTAAGTGGATCAGAGATGTCAATATCACAGCATTTATGATGCCATATTGAAAGTAAACAAACAGCTGTAGCGACCGTTGGTGAGCGATATACATACAGTACATTGGCTATTTACAAACATACATACAAACATATAAACAAAAGTAAAGTTCTCAAATCCTATCCAGATCGCTGAAACACACATCCCCACACTGTGCATGACAATTTTGCCGCCAATCAAGCCCTGCACCGCGCAGTTGACCGAGTTGCAACACGTTCCCAACTTGCTTCCATCTTCGGCTCGGCCGTGTTCCAACAAGTACTGGATGACGCAAACAGCCCCCCATGGATGACTGCATGAGCGTCACGGTGACAGTCGCACGGTGCCGACTTCACTACCATGAGTCCCATCAAAGTCCGTATCAATCCACACACATTCCTCTGAATGTGCAATGAGCACATACTCCTCTGCTCCGGCAAATATTGCACCCAAAACGCTGACAAAAAAAAAACGAGAGCTCACGCAGAGCTCCCAAACGGCCCATACACATCAATTCGATGTCGGAAGTTGGAACACGTCGTGCATCATCAGCTTGATGTTCTGTAGTGATTAGCAAAACACCATCAGAAAGTCAGTGTTGCTGGCGGGGGGTCGGGAAGAGGCTTTGGGCCGATTCAGCATGTTGACTCGGGTCAGCTCGTCGGAACCATTAACTTCTGAGTGGTAAATTAAACTAGCGAATCAGTGCACAGGATGAAACGAGGGCAGAAGCAAACATGGAAGAGGAGTCTCTGGGAAGAACGCACGCACATGTTTTATTTTCTACTTACATCTTCAACGTCGTACGCAAATTGATGACATGGCTACTTGGACAAAGGAAAGCGAAGAGGAATTCATCAGCATGTACTTCTATTAGACTAAAACAAATTAAAACCTGACTATCGCTCACTCATAGGTTCGTGAACATTTTTTTCCAGCCTGTCATTCATTGCTTTATAAGATAAGACAGAATGTCTTGTGATAATATTAGTCGATTATAATGCGTGAGCTCTTACCCCACAAACAGCAGCTTGCATCATTGCATCAAGACTCCCTTCAGGAGAATCCAAATTCCCAGAAATCAACTGCTCTCTTACTTTCTCTTTGAACTCATCAATCCTTGGCGTCATACTAAGCACATGCCGGTAGCCAAAGGTAGCTTGACACTGGTGATTCTCATCACATGGCTTTTGCAGTTTGTTCTTGTTGGTGTTGGTGTACGGAAGGACTGTCTTATCAACAAAGGCACCAAACCCTAAAGGTATAGAAATGATATTAGTCCCATACTTATGTTTCTTCTTGAATTGTCCGTCTACAAGATTATTGAGGAGGTAATATTGTAACAGTACCAATTTGAGCATGTTCGGTAATTTTCCTGAGAGCTGCTAAGAGATCTTGTCCAAGTTCTTTGACATTTTCTAAGTCATCCCTCATTGAGAAAGACAAGTCCATCAGGTAGTAGAGATCCACTGGATAGCCCTGAACTCTTTTAAACGAGACTGAAAATGTGGTTGAAACCCCTGTGCAGATAAAAACAAAAAAAGAAAACAAATGGAAGCACAAAACAAACATTTACAGATATGATGTAGTTTGCAAAGAATCACATGATCCTCATGGAACACAGTTGTGCTTTGTCTTATGTATGCCAAATTTTTTCAAAGAAATACTTTTTTTTTTTGGCTGTAAATTACCATTCAGTATGGTGCACAAGAGAGTGAAAGGTGCAAGTGATTGTGCCGTTTGAAAATGCTTGAAAGTGTAGCAGTTCCAACGATGTCTGGTGAACTCTTTTGGGCGAAGTTCAGCATTGGCTGGGGTTCGGGAAGTAGCCGTCCCAAAGACCATTCTTTCTTACTTTTCCAAATGTGGCCCCCTTTTTCATTGAACTACCCACAAATTCTGATGACATCTTACTAAAATGTGAATGCATGCTAAAAATATTAAAAATGTTTAAAAAAAAAAAGATTTTTCAAATATGAAACAATATTTTGGACATGTTAATATCAGGGGTGGGCAACTTAATTTTTTTTGCTGATCCGACATTTGTCAGAGCCCTACCCCCTTTCCATCATCGTCACTGTCATTTTTTTCAAGCCAGATGAAATTGTAATCGTCGTTCCATCAGCCTGTCAGTGTAGTTTTGCCCAAACGCCTGAGGTTGAATTTACAAAAAAAATGTCTTCAATTAGGGAATTAAAAAAACTTCTATCTTGCATTTCATGGCCAAGAGCCGATTAGAGAAAGAATGCTCATTTGTTCTGCCTTCATTGGTTACTTGAAAGAGTGACCGCCTTACAGTGAATTATCACCAAGCAATTTCTCCATGTAAAATATATGTGAAAAGTAAAATAACACAGAAAAATCTCTGCTTAATTCTAAACGTTACTTTTAATTTTTGGTCGGCAGGACTGTGTACATCATGAGTTTGTTTTTTTTAAACCAGGACTGGGAAAGGAAGCAACTACAAATAAATCTCTGGTAAATTCAGCTGTGTAATAACTGTGAATCACAAGTGGTGAATTGAACCAGTCCAGTTTATTCACTCAACTGGACATATTCCTCCCTTGCTTGCTGGTGCTATTAAGTGACTATTGTCACAATGACTGCAGACTGATTGAAATTTGTACTACAAAGATGAAGCAATAGAGCAGATACTGTAAATTTGCAGGTTAGCTGAAATATTCTTCAGTAAGGAAAAAGGGGCATGGCGGGCTGAGGGATGTCTGACGGACAGACGTTTGATGTAACATCTATCTGCGTTTGCAATGACGGATGAAAATAGCAATTGTGACATTTTCATTTCTTTTTTCTTTTTTTTTCATTATTACCATCAGTCTGTCGGCAAAACGGGCGTCCATCGGTGACGGACAGTGGGTCGGTGCTAACTAAGTGCCCACCTCTGGTTACCATACAGTACTGTATAGATCAGTGGTGTCAAACATACAAATTGTGGTCCAAAATCTGTCTGTTTTTTGGTACAATTAAAGAATAAAAGCAAATGGAGAACCCTGGCTTTGCATTTCTACAGTGCACATTGGTCAGGGACCCTGCTATTAATGCGTAAAGGTAAATTCAAGGCTGAACTGGATGAATTCTATTCCACACCTTTTAATGGGAAAAACCTTCAGTTTACTTATTTCAATTAGCAAACAATGTGAGAACAAATTCATTGTGAGCCATTGTTAAACTGAATAGTATGGTCAGAAGCTATGTGATTATGAAATGGTAGTCATGACATTAAAAATTAATTATTTTGGAGAAAGACATATGACAGACTTTTACTTTGACAAATCCGAAATCAAACTTACCAGGTCGCAATCTTAGACTAATCTTCTGTGGCCTTAGCTGAATGGGCTCCTGCATATTGAATGATGTGGACAAAGGTTCATTCTCGTCTATCTGTTGACTGCTCGCAGGACTGATAATTTCTATTTCCTCGCAGCCTCTTTCAATCAGTTTAGCAGGGGTTTCGCAGCGGGCTGACTCTTGCTCACCTGCTTTGGTGAAATTCTTTTAAGATGAAAAATAAAATAAAAGAATTAGAACAACTTTTTTTCACTTCATATTTTTGTATATGCACATCAACTGCAAAAACAAGACAATAGCACACCTCTACGACCCATCACAATCAAAGAACACCATGATTCAGTGCTTTGATTATATTTACATGTATAATTAAAAATTACAATTATAGGAATTATATTGAGACTAAATTCAATCAATATTTCATGACAATTATTGGTGTTAATGCAGTCTATAGACATCAAATTCATTCTTGTTAAGGGATCACAAACAATATAATTTTATGTCAAATGGGCCAGACAAGTCAAATCACAGCATAACTCATTTTTAAGTGCAATTGAACACTACTATCAACAAATCTGAAGAAATTTAAATATTTTCCTAAAGAAATATTTTCCTATATTTTTCTCATATAATATAGTTGTGTTGCTCTCGGTTAAAATAAACTTTAAGTTTTAGGAATATTTTAAATACCTTTTCCATGTTATAATAATTACATTTAATAAAAACCTCAATTTGTATGGACAGCAAAGTAAGAATTTCAATGTACAGAGAAAAGTTTTTCTACAATGTGCACAAGAAAATAAATACTTTGGCTTGACTTGAAACCATATAGAGCAGGGGTGTCAAACTCATTTTAACGAACAGGCGGTATGGAGAAAAATCTATCCTCAACCTGGCTGGACAGGTAAAATAACACTATATAGGTTAAAAAACAATCTATGCTAATAATATACAGCACCATTTTATTCAGTTTCAAATCTTTGCAATTCATAATGTTGTACAACCACAGATTTGGATTGGGGCATTTTTCTTCCTCTGGATATTATTCTTTCATTGAATTCAATTGTTCTGTTAAATACAAAATGTGTATATATGAACAAGTGGAAACAATATCATAGAAAATTTGCATTTGTTTCATGAAACTTAAGAAAAAAAAATATATATCGTGATACATGGAGGACCCAAAAAGAAGTTAAAGGAAGTTTAATTTTATTATGTATTTACAGTATTTATTTATTTTTACTTTTCAACAATATATTTACAGTTGACCCCTGGTATTTGGGTGCTATTTGGGTTCAGGTCAGTGTACAGTTCTACATATAATTAGCATGAATTATTCTGCCCTTCGGAAGTGAAGTACCACCTTTGTTGTTTTAGATTTGTACATAGACTTAATTAGAGCACCCTCTTCTGGTAACTTCGAAATATTGCTTTTCTCAGTAGACGTGAGTTATCCAATGTGGCCACACACAAGGAAGACAGGTTAATGTTCTGGATTGCTGATCTTATTTTGTTTTGCCTTGGACGAGAATTGTCCATAAGTACACAAGTTGTAAAAATTTTGACACTGTTCATTTGTTTTGTTTATCGTTGGAGACATTGAAAATAAGAGTATTTTCTCGTTGTGCAACTTGTGAGCTCGAGAGATGCTATGTATCTTTAGCTGATTACGTGTTTTATTTTTCTAGTTTTACGGCGACCTAAAGAGGGTAATGGTTAAAGACCATCGTTCAAATAAAGCAGACCAAAAGGAAAGAAAGTCTGGTTGTCTGAAACGTCGTTATCCAGCCATCTAGCTGGCAAAAAACCCGATGCTTCGAAGTGAGGACGACATAGTAAAAGGACAAGCAGCGCAGCGGGCCTAACCACGAGGATTCAGCATACTGATCATGAGCCTACGGTCTGAAAAGCAGGACGTCGCAGACGACATGAAGAGCAAAGATGATGCCAGTAACGCAGGCTCCCAGGTTCAGTCTATCCGCTCTCAATCATTCGGACGCTAGTTCTGCAGCATTAAAAGCAAGGGCTAAAGCAAGAAGTTACGAATAAACGAAAGTCAGGAAAATTTAAACGACAAACATGAAACGGTATGAGTGAAGTGTCAAGCGCAGGTGAATGCTCGGTGCCGCCGTCTTTTTAATTTTCCCTCAGCATGCGTTGCATATTTTTGACCTACTATTCCAATATGGAGCAGCAAGAAGTTACGAATAAACGAAAGTCAGGAAAATTTAAACGACAAACATGAAACAGTATGGGTGAAGAGTCAAGCGCAGGTGAATGCTCGTTGCCGCCGTCTTTTTAATTTTCCCTCGCCATGCATTGCATATTTTTGACCTACTATTCCAATATGGAGCAGCAAGAAGTTACGAATAAACCAAAGTCAGGAAAATTTAAACGACAAACATGAAATGGTACGAGTGAAAAGTCAAGTGCAGGTGAACGCGCGGTGCTGCCGTCTTTTCAATTTTCCTTTGGCATCCATTACATATTTTTGACCTGCTATTCCGATAAGGAGCAGCAAGAAGTTACAAATAAAGTCAGGAAAATTTAAACAACAAACATGAAATGGTATGAGTGAAGAGTCAAGCTCAGGCGAATGCACGGTGCCGCCGTCTTTTTAATTTTCCCTAGGCATGCATTACATATTTTTGACCTGCTATTCCTATATGGAGCAGCAAGAAGATACGAATAAACGAAAGACAGGGAAATTGAAAAGACAAGCATGAGTGTGCCACACACTCTGAGTCCTCAAAAAAAGTGTGCCACACACTCTGAGTCGTCAGTCCTCAAAAAAAAAAAAAAAAAACATCGGGTTGGGCCAGCAAATCAAGTTAATTCATCGGGCTGGGCCGAGTCTGATCAGGGTAGTTATCAGGCTCCTGCAGTGGTTGCAAATGAGCTGATCAGCAGAATCAGGTGTGATGGGAAGAGGAGACATTGAAAACAACCAGAATCCGGCTCTAAAGCTCCTACCCCTGAATAAGGCTGTATAGTTGTTGAGACCTGCATCTTCCTATCTATCTGCATCCTGGCATTAATAAACTAGTTCAGGGGTCTCCAAATCTGGTCTTCGGGAGCCCTTCTTGATCATTTGAACCAGGTGCATTGGAAGGGGGTTTGCATACAAACTCTGCTGGTTTGCCAAAACAATCCCTTTGGCTAATTTTAATGTATTGTGACATGCTAAGAAAGGTTATAACCTCAAATCTTTGACTTGGACTTCCAGATGGAGTCTTTATGAAGGATTGTGACAGAAACCAAGAAAGGTTCTACTATGAGGACATGCTGAATAACACTAAATTCTAGTAAGCACTTTCCACACCGCATTTGGCAGAGCAAAGCACTCCATTGTCAAACCCATTTCTTGCATATGCGGTGAAGGACAGCGACCACGGAACATAGAGCAGTGCAAGTGCAATGAGTTTTGCTCTGGTGGGGGGGGGGGGGGGGGGGGGGGGGGGCAATGCCAGGGGGGAATGTGGATGACCCCAGGGAAAAGGATTTGGTTTTACCATGTGAAGTGTAATTGTGATAAAATAAGGATTGGCATCTTTTTTTTATGGCACTTTGATGTACAGTACTTGAGTTTGTTTCTGCTTCGACAATCCTTCAACCTGTACAAATGCAGTAAAAAAATAGTCAGCAGTTCTTGAAAGTTTTTTTATTTTTTAATATATTGTTTTGTTCCTTGTGTCACTGGTAAAAAGGAAATAGTTTTAGGCACACTTATTCAATTTGTATATATAATAATGGTATTTATGATCGGCGTGGCAAGTGGGGGGTGAAATACATCTGCAATTACCACATTTTCAGTTTCTCAAGTTTGTAGTGTGTATATTTCCTTAAATATCCCTCCTCTGTCAGACAGATTCAGCCTAAAATCAGCTCACCTAGAAGATCAAATAATCAAATGGAAAAATTACAGATTGTGCTTAAAACATACCAGTTGTTGACACCAAGCGCAGTACGGCCCGGATCGAATACAGTCATTGCAGGAGTTTACAATGGACTTAAAGCAAACCTCTTCTTTTTGACACAAACCTACAAATAAAAAGACATTAAAAAAACATACTTCTACATGACAAATATCCCTTTGGAGGTAAACTGTATGAAGGAAGTCATAAAAAAATAAGACCATAGTTCCCAACCTTTATTGAGCCAAGGCACATATTTCACATCACAAAAAAAGACTTCATGGCATACCCACTAGGCCAGAAGTACCCAAATTTCTTTGCCCCATGAATTTTATAACGCTATGTGGACAGTCCATGCGGGTCAGTACTTGGCCCTCAATGCTTTACCATCTAAATGCTTCCACTTGGTGATATTACACATAAATATACCATCTTTATTGCTATGTTGATGATACCCACGTGTACATGCCATTAGAAATGTCAAATCCACGCAAAAGGAGGCCCTTCTTACTGATTCAACCCATCTCTGGGAACAAACCACTGTAAAACAGCGATGTGGATTATTCACCCCACTAATCATCGGAACCTGTTTAGGGACGCTATACTGAGTCTTGATGAAGGTAGTATTACTGTGGAGATGGACTGACAGGGCCTGATTGAGGAGGACCTTACCTGAAGGATTCCATCTGCATCATGTCACCTTCATAAAGAACACTTATTGTTTAATATGGCACAATGTGCTATTTTAACTTTCGGCAACCATAGCAGCCTGGAAGGGGGTCCCATCCCAGCTGCAGTCCCTTCTTGTTATGGTTCGGGTGTTGTGTTTTGTTTTAGGGTAATGTTGACTAAACTGAGCACATAATTAAATACCACTCAACTATTCCATTACAGGTCTTCTATTTTGGTTTGGAATGGATTCCTCAAATTGACTTGAATGTTTTTTAGCCAACTTGCCTTCCACACATCCTTCACAGAAGGGAATGTCTTTTTCACTCCATTCACCATCTTCATATTTCTAAAATCAAGTTTAAACTTACCATTTGGAGCTACTGACAGCAAGACAGACAGGAAGACAAATGGCAAATGATGATTCATGTTCTGTCAAAAACATAAACTGAATTATTGTCCAAACAAATAAACTGCATATCGTAGCTATGCATGTGAGTGAGTTGACCTACATGTCCCCTAGGATTGACAAGAGACCACTGGTTTCCTCCTGCATTCCAAGTCGAGTAATCTAACACTCCATATTTGTGATTGTTAGAGTGAACACTAACGGTTGTTTGCCTACATGTGCCCTGCGAATTACCTTGCGACTGTAGCCTGTCTCTTCACACACAAGACATGGACACAGGCTCTAGTAAGCCTGCAATCCTAATGAATATAAATGATTCAGACAGAGAATGGAAGAATGAATGGCGGTGGTTTTGCGCCATGATAAAAATACCTCTTAACAATTTTTTTTCAATAAATGAATGGAAGAATGAATGGCAGTGGTTTTGCGCCATGATAAAAATACCTCTTAACAATTTTTTTTCAATAAATGAAATGGACTGATTTTATACTCAACGAACTTTTTAAACTGATTCAGTTGTTGGTTCGGGAAATATTTTACAAAATAAAAAGAGATGTTTGCAAATTTCTTGTTTTGATTCAATGAAAAGATCATCTGTCTGCTGTCAGAACGGCAGAATGGTGGCCGACATACTGTGTTGAATTAACTCTCAAGTGGGTTAGTTTTTGTACAGTTCTAAATATATTATTCTGCTAGTGACACTTTCAATTTATACATAAACATTAAATTATTCGATTATTGACTAATATAAGTTGAAATCATTCATTTAAAAAGTTAAATTAAAATACAATAAGGACGTAAACACATTGTTAAACTAAATTAAAGCAACCACGATAGCCTCTTTTTTGTGGCTAGAATTGAAACATGAGTTAATCTAATGTCATTCAGGATTTACATTATTGTTTACAAAAAACTTATTTTCTGGCTATCGCTATAGTCTAATACAAATCACAATGTACTTAATGAAACTCATTGCCAGTGACTCATGAAAGGAATACAAGTTTTTGAAGAACTGTCAAACTACTGGAAAATTAAAACAAAAGCTCAACTCAACGCTGTGGCTATGTCATCGTATTTCTGGTTGCATGTTTTGGACACTGGGGTGAAGAGAGGTGGAGGGGATGCTGGTCAGATCCTGCAGACCCAAACGTATCGTGACGTAACGTAATGTATTCCAAAAACAATTCTACCACCTCTGGTCCTTTGTCAATCTTTTCACTCTAGTGGAAATTTTTGTGGAAGGTAAAAGCATGTAACCCACGGGGAGGAACATGGAGCAAGCACCTAAGAACATGTAATTGAATAAATGAGACGACCCCATTGCTTGCTTGTACTGTAGGTTTCTTGCACATGATATCAGCTTGTTAACTTGCCGCTTAGTGTGATGGTCTACGGACAAAAACAGCAAACAAAACCAAATACCCCATCAAGCTTAATCTGTCATTTTAGACAAGGTTATTTATAATTCGGTGGTATGTCAGTGACAGACTAAGAGAGTTTTTGCCAGTACCAATGGTATGCCCACCTCATAATTATAAAAAAAAAAAAATAATAATAATAATAATAATAAATACTGTATTACTAAATATTAACAAGCCACCTCATAATAATAATAATAATAATAATAATAATAATAATAATAATAATAATAATAAATACTGCATTACTAAATATTAACAGGCCACTGGTTAGCACGTCCACCTCATAGTTCAGGGACCCGAGTTCAAATCCACCGTGCTCCGGCCTTCCTGTGTGGAGTTTGCATGTTCTTACTGAACCCGCGTGGGTTTTCTCCTTGCACTCTTCCGCCACGCTTCCTCCCACACTCCAACAACATGCACGGCAGGTCTTTTGGACATACTAAATTATCCTTAGGTATGATTGGGTGCGTGAACGGTTGCTCATCTCTGTGTGCCGTGCAATTGGTTGTAACAGTTCAGGGTGTTCCCCAAATACTGTCCGAAGCCCACTGGGATAGGCACCAGTAAGCCTGCAACCGTTGTGAGGATAAGCAGCTCTAGAAAATGCATGGACGGATTAACAGGGCAAACATATAATCTGTTTGGGCTGTTTGGTTGTGTTTGGTAGTCATTCACGCATGAACCACCACTGGTGCAGTGGAGTCCCAACATAGCAAAAAAGAAGATAAAGAACTTTCCCTGAAAGATATGTCTATAATCCTTAAAAAGATCTTATTTTGAATTATAAATTATTATTATCATTATAAATTAAGATGAATGCTTTCCTATTTGTTTGTTGATACATAAGTATCCTGCATACAAAGTTAGGATAGTGCTCTTCATACTGTTTGTGCACTGCTACAAGTTCCTAGCAAACCGTCAGTAATATACTCTACTGTAAATGTATACATCAGCCTGAAATATGTCTAACTACCTGGACAATTATACTACTTTATTGTTTGTTTTAGCCTGCAAATCCGTCCTAATCCATCTGCTATCCATTACTGAGTAAATGTATTTTACAATAATGTTTATTTCTATTTTTAGTCATATTTCACCACAAGTTCCAGTTAATTCAATCAACTTCCTCATAGAAAACAAGAAATGTCTGCTCGCTTTTTGCATAAGTGTAAGTCAGATTTGGAAACACCAAAATTGTACATTGCAAGAATAAGGAAGATACTTTCGGTCTTTTGATCTGTAACTCAAAGTTAGATGAAATACTGCCAGGCAGGAAGTATGACAACCACATGAGTGATGAGAACGGCATGCATACTACAACAACTTAATGTGCATTTTACTCAGAAAAGCAGCCACTTAGAGTTCTTTCCCATTAGGATACTGGCACATCAAACAATAACCTCTAAAATTTAAACGTTTAGGAAACCAGCCAATAATCCCCTAAAATATAAATGTTTCTTCTAGCAACCAGCTCAGGGTGTCCACTGTCGACTGCCTGAAGAAAGTGGCTATAGAGAATGGATGCAAATTTTACCAACCTCCCAAAGCAGAGAAGTCTTGTGTTGTTTTGTGGTTAAACTCTTTATGTACAGTTTTCGTTTCTATTTTTCCCCATCAATTGACTGTTAATGTCAATTTTAAAATACAGGAAAAAACATTGGTTTCCATTTCTCAGACTACTAAAAAGTATGCTTAAGCTTTTTCTTGTTCGGTCATGTTTTGTAATCATTCAACTGCAACGTTTTTAAAGTTAAATATTGTGCTTTTTGATTAAATACTTCCACTTTCAGTAGTTATGAATTACCATACATGCTATTTGTCAAAAAAACAAAACAAAACAAAAAAACAACTATGCCGTATTACTTGGTTAAGCTTGAGGTCATGCAACAGATGTCTTACTAATTTTACTGAGTATTTTATCTAAGCGTAAAATTCCAATGCGGAAATTCTTTCAACTGTGTTCATACTCCAAAGCCATAACAAGTGTTTTAATATTGTAGTGGTATATTTATTTAACCAAACTAAATAAATGCAAATCTCATTCCTCAGCAAGTTAGTCAACAGCATGTTGCTTTTATTCGTTACCTGTATATATGAAACCTAAAAACACTCACATGATTGAATAACAATTAGATTTCGGTAATAATTTACCATAAAACAAATTCTAACTTACAAGAATGAGGAAGATGCCTGCTGCCTCTGCGTGACTGTTATGCTGAAGACAGCTTGACAGGAAGTATGACTCATCCTGTGTGTTGAGAATAACTTCTGCCCTTGCAACACCTTCCCAGTTTTGTACTGGTAGAAGTGTTTATTTCAAAATTAGCTACTGGACTCTGTCAAGATCTTCTATTCTTATGCATACATTGAAATAGTGAAATGATAGAATCTACATTCACGTATTAAAACAAACACTATGCCTGTCATCAATATACCAAAAAAAAAAAAAGCTAGAAGAATTACAGAATCCTTCAAAAAAGTGAAGAAACAATTAATTCTTTATTCATTAAATTAAACTTGCTCAAATTTTTTGGAATTGGTTAAATTCAAACCAGCACAAATAATGCATAAAGCATAAAATAATAAACTCTGTTGATCATTGCGACATTTTTTTTTTTTTTTAAGAGAGGGATGTTATAATATGAAAGGCACAAGTGATTTTAAAATATCCAAGACAAGAATCAACAAAAAACAAAGGTGTGTCTCTGTTAAAGGTGTTGATTGATGGAATAATTATGGAATAGATCTGAGAAAATGTGAATTACATAGTCTTTAAAGAAAGGTTAAAAAAAAAAGTTATTCAAATATATAAATCATATAAAAATATTGTGAAGAAAATTGTGAATTAAGAGGCGTGTATTTCTCCATCAATCTATCCATTTGTTTCTGCTTTATCCGGGGTCAGTTTGCGGGGGCAGCACCTTGAGCCGGAAAGCCCAGACTTCCCTCTCCCCGGCCACTTCGTCCAGCTCTTCCGTGATAATCCCCAGGCGTTCCTAGGCCACCTCAATCGGCTCCTCTCAAAGTGGAGGAACAGCAGCTTGACATCGATGACCGAGCTTCTCACCCTGTCTCTAAGGGAGAGCCTGGAAACCCTGCGGAGGAAACTGATTTCGGACGCTTGTATCTTTGCCGCTTGGGATCTTGTTCTTTCGGTCAATTTCGGAAGGATGGACTTACCGAACTCCTCCCACACCCCAGTTTTTACCTCGGCAACCCCTGAGACCCCACTCCGCTTGGCCAGCCGGCCCAAAAAAGGCCAATAAGACTCCTTCTTCAGCTTGATGCATCCTTTACAGCTAGGGATGTCCCGATAACACTTTTTTGCCTAACGAGTACGAGTACTGCCATTTAAGTACTTGCCGATACCGAGTAACGATATGCGTACTTAATAATACCGTAACAACGGCTTTAAAATTGCGATTTTTTTTTACAAGAATCTTTCCTGAAGAAACATGGCACCGCTTCCACAATAGAGGGTTTTCACTGACGTTACATTGTGGGGAGTAACCCGGATGTGCCGCCATTATGGAGGGACTCAACAAACGGAGTTCAATGCCATCTTGTGTATCTTGGACGGATTAAACAAAATTATCAATGTCGAGACAGTAAATAAACCTTAGCATAGCCTGTCACCAATGCGATGGCATCCATTGAAGGACTCAGAACACAAGAAAGCCCGGTATGTGGAAAAATTACAGTTTATCGGCGGTGTCAATCCATATGAGTTGGATGACTCATCCTGGATAAACGACGATGCGGCTATTTTTCCCACAATTGCATATCCAGATGTGTCAACTACTTGTCTTTTTTCACCGAGCCCATACACAGCCGAAGATCTTAAATCCTACAAAGGTTCGGAGGCTTACAACCCGATGGCGTGTAGATGGGTGAGGGTGATGCAACATTTTCAGAAGAATCACAACATAACTCATTTATGCAACATGTGGTAGCTTGATAATAATAATTGTGCCAATGTCAGTTTTATTTATGTCACACCAAAGTCCCTTATATTAAAATAAGCAAACAGTGAGAAAAACACAGAAACACAGAAAAAAAGTTTTTACAAGTTACTATTAAAACGTCATCACTGCATTACATACGTTATTAGTCGCTTGCAATCAATATTTCCTTAACTGAAAAAAAAAAAAAAGAGCGGAACAAATTCAGATGTTGTCCGGATTTTCTCCTCTCAGATCCTGGTTGAGCTTTGCCAACCCACAGGCGTCTCCTTTCCTTCTTGAACGTTCAACGGCTCATACAGGGGGCAGGAATGAATCATGGCTGTCACCCGGAGCTACCCAACATGGCCAGCTGAGCTTTCAATACAAAACCGGAACCAAGCAAGAGCACTCACCTGGCTTGTAGAATGGCGGAAGGGAGAACTTGGGACAACTGGTATGTGCAGCATTTGCTTCCTTTTTTAACAGCTATTGAACCGTAATTAGCAACTTGCACTCACAAAACAACTTGAGTCGAGCGTAAAAGAAGCGCGTTGTCGCGCTCCATCTGACGGAACATGAGCACATAGCACGGCAGTGTGTTGATGACGTAGTAGTATGGGTGCAGTCGCAAGTACGAGAACATAAAATACGCTAGTATCGGAGAGAGTACCGATACTGGTATCGGTATCGGGACAACCCTACTTACAGCTGGTGTTCACAAGTTGGTTCGGGGATTGTCGCCACGATAGGCACCGACCAACTCCAGTCTCCCTCCTCGACAATAGAGGTAAGATAGGGCCTAAAAAATCCAGGCTGACCCGACCCAGGCCCGCGGTATTAAAGCCCGACCCAGGCCCACGGTATTAAAGCCCGACCCAGCCCGAGTCTGACCAATTAACTTGATTTGCAGGCCCAAACATTTTCAGGCCGTCCATCATTGGTGCGCACTTGCTTAATTATGCAGAGAAATACTGCAGCCCACTGGGCTTTAAATAGAATAATGCAAATCAAATAAATGGGAAAATATATAGTAAGATTATTAAGCAGACCCAATGACGGCAGTTGAGACCTTAGAGAGGAAGATCAATGGCTATCTTCGGAAATAGCTGGGCCTTCCACGCAGCCTCACCAGCTTTGCTCTGTACAGGAAGAGCAATATGCTGCAACTTCCCTTCCGTGGTCTGACTGAAGAGTTATGTGGTATACACCAGAGAAACCCTGCAGTATAGGGACTCCAGGGATGGCAAAGTACTGCTACCTGGCATTGAGGTGAGGACACGGAGAAAGTGGAAGGCTGGGGAAGGAGTGGAGGTGGCAGAGTCACACCTGAGACAGAATGCTCTGGTTGGGACAGTGGCGATAGGCAGAGCAGGCCTAGGATACTTCTCAAAGACCCTAATTAGTCAGACCGGCGGCAGGGAAAGACACCACTTGGACACCCAGTGTCCAAGGCCTTGGCTGATGGCCGCTATCGTTGGCGCCATGACCAGGTGCTTAAGGCTATCGCAGAGAGCTTAGACTCTGCCATCAGCGCTAGCAAAAATCATCATATGCCAAAGAAGACAGTCCCCTTCATTACAGCTGGAGAGAAACCTCATGCATGCTAGTGTATAATTACAGGCCTTCAGACGGCATCTGGCTGGCAGCTGCAGGTGCACCTGGGAAAGCAGCCGAGATTTCCCCGACACACTGCAACAACATCTCCCCATCCAGATATGGTCATCACCTCCAAGTCTTTCAAACATCTGATCATTCTGGAACTAACATGCCCTGGGAAGAGCGAATCGAGGAAGCCACCGAAAAAAAGCGAGCAAAGTACCAGGAGTTGGTGGAGAAGTGTAGGGAGAGAGGCTGGAGGACCTTCTATGAGCCCACAGAAGTCGGCTGTGGAGGTTTTGCAGGACACTCATTTTGTAAAGTCCTCAGTCGCTTGGTAATTGTAGGAATGGCAAAAAGGAGGGCCATTACAGCCAAAAGTGAGGCTGCAGAAAAGGCCACCCAGTGGCTGTGGATAAAGAGGGCCAATCCGTGGTTTGCTGCTGGGGTACAAGTTGGGGCTTGATCACCCCCGGCTGGGACACCTGGGCGAGGGTGTATGATTTTGTGAGACCCAAAACACCCAGTGATCCCAGGATAAATCACTGACGATGCGTCACAGCGCATCCTTGAGGTGTTTCTTGCATGATAATAACTCCAATAAAAGTCAATTTCATTTTAATTTTTTTTTTTTTACTAAATATACATATTTTACAAATAAAATTCTCCATATTCTATTCTTTTTATGTCATATTGTATCCATTTGTTTTTGCTCCTTACAGTGCTGTAGTTTTACTTTGGAGTTTTTAGAATTCAGCTAACTTGTGTCACCAGGATTTGTGAAATCTGCCTACGCCCAAAGGCCAGGGCCTTTGCATTAACAACAAAAAAAAGTTCCTTAAACAAGCTGACTGGTTAATCTGCACTACATAATGTACAGCGAAGTCAGACTTGCGGAAGTTAAGCAGAAATTTCAAACCTACTCCCTTTTTTTTTTTTTTTAAACACACAATGGCTGAAGAAGATGAAAACGGAAATTGGACCGACACGACTTTGGGGGAAAATGTGCTCATGCTTGCGTGTGCCTGTTAAAAGACATACTGCAGGGTTCTGGACCATCTGCAGACGGGAGATGACCGAGGCACTGACCCCTACATAAAGGGCATTACAGTAGTCCAGCCGGGTAGTTATGAAGGCGTCGATAACTAACTCAAACTGCTGCCTTGAAAGAATTGGCTTAATTTTGGCCAGCTGCCTCAAATGGTAGAGGCTCGATTTGACAACCATCCTGATCTGGTTGTCAAATTTGAGCTCCACAACGATTTTTACTCCTAGGTTGGTGATGGTAGGTTTAACATGCTGGGCCAGGGAGCCCAAGTCTGGAAGGGGTGTTACAGTGGAGCGACCAAAAACCAACACCTCAGTTTTCTTTTCATTAAACCTTAGAAAATTTAATGACATCCAGGCATTTATGTAATCAAGACACTTAACTAATGTAGCGATGGAGTAAGTGTCCCTCTTTTCAAGAGGGGGACATAAATCTGGCTGTCATTGGCATAAAAGTGGAAGGAGATACCATGCTTCCTAAGCATAGAGCCAAGTACAGGGAGAACAAGAGAGGGCCAAGGACCAAGCCCTGGGGAACCACGCACGAGAGAGAAGCAGAGGAGGACACAGAGTCACCAAGGCTGATACAGAAAGTACGACCAGCCAAGTATGACCTGAACCACTCTTGCGCCACGCCCCTGATGCCCACCCACAGCTCCAAGCACGATAACAGGACTTTAAAGGAAGTTAAATCTAAAAGCACAAGAATAACACAGTCGCCGGAGTCTGTGGCTAAAAATACTGTATGTCGTTAAAAACACTTAAAAAGCTGATTGAGTGCTGTGCAGAGATTTAAAACCGGATTGGAAGACCTCAAGAATACTACGGTCTTTAAGAAATTCCATTAATTGACTGCAGACAGGGACAAGAATTTTTTAAATAAAAGGTAGCCTGGAAATTGGCCTGAAATTAGCAAGAACTGCAGGATCTAGCATAGGTTTTTTAATCAGGGGTCGAACAATTGCATGTTTAAAATCAACGGGGACCACACCTGAGGACAGACTGCTGTTAACAATAGAAAGAACAGCAGTTCCAACTGTGGGGAAAACATCTTTAAATGGGGGGCAAGCATCATTAGGCGAACCTGAAGGCTTCAACTGACTTAATAACCTCACACAAACAGGGCAGAGTCACAGGCTCAAACTGCTCAAAGACAGCAGAGCAGGTGACAGAGACAGCAGGGTCATAGACAGCAGGGGAGATGAGAGCCCGAGCAGAAGAGACCTTATCAATAAAGAATTTAAGAATTGATTCAAAAGCCACTGGAAAGGCTTCTACACTGGCAGTCTGCCAAGGATTAAGAGAAGAATCAATTGTTTTAAACAATTAATGACGTGACAGCGCTGAGTGGCAGCGGTAGATTTAACTGTACTACAGGCAAAAGCAACCTCAAATAATACAGGCAAATGGTCAGAAAATACCGCGGAGCAAATCTCCAGGTTAAGAACAGTCAGACCATATGATAAAATAAGATCAAGTGTATGTCCGCGCTCTTGTGTGGGTCCAGACACGGACTGCACAAAATTAAAAGAGTCAATGAGGTTTAAATAGTCCCTTGCCATTGGTTATCAGGACAACACACATGAATGTTAAAATCACCAACAATAAGGACATGGTCATATTTAGGCATGATTTCACCCAGGAAATCGGGAAAGTCATTGTTAGATAGATCAGTGATAAACTGGCTGTTGCACTGGTGCAGCGGCATTGTTTCATGTGCTCCAGCTGTTTCAGGAGCCGTGCCGACTCTCTTGTTGTTTTTGCATAGCCATGGGGATGTGTGATTTGTAAACAATGTTGAAAGGGGCGACCAGAACCTGCCATTTGCTCAACAGCCATTTGGTGCCACAGGTCAAAACATGAGACCCGCCACGACCCAGCAACAATTTTTCAATAAAAGGCTGCAGCCCGAGAGCTCGTGGAAAGAGACTTTGCAACGAGGCTGACACATGGTCACGCTCTCCTTCGAGCTCACCCCACTGCAGTGGTAAAACTAAATCTCTGACTCCTGTGTTATTATTTACACTCTCCTTGGGTCATTTGTGGGGTATCGAGCCCACTTCAAACCCAACAGTCATTTAAGAAGTCCTTATTGTATTTAGCAGGTTAATAAATAACAGCGCACAATACAGTGTGAGAGCGACCCAGCTCAAACACACACAATTCAAAGCTGCTGAAAGAGGATGACAGAGATAGGTGCTTGCATTTAAAGTGATTTTAAAAGATCGTGGCAATTCCTCCTCCTCGGCCAGATGTCGGTGGAGAGTTAAAATAGCAGCAATCGTCGGACAAAAGTTTGGTGAAAGCGCTGGACTCACCGACACCTAGCAACGTCTCAGTCACACAGACAAAGTCCAAGGCTCCGGATGTGAAGAAATCTTTCAAGATGAAAGTCTTGTTCGCTCGCGATCTAGCATTCACCAGGCTGATCCTGGAGGGGATCAGCGGGTCCGCGACGTCAGCTGTCAGGAGAGCGCCTCTAAGGCCGCAGGTTACGGTGATTCACTCCCCGCTAGCGGGGACGAGGAGAGCTGGGCCCGCGGGGCCGGATGACATAATCTGTGCGAATGACAAATGACAGCGAGGAAATGACAGGGTCCAGAGAGTTGCGAGAAACAGAGAGTCCTGGCATAGCTCGAAAGTCAATCCAGGAAGCCGAAGGAAAATCCGCCAGGCAAGCCTTCAGCCTCACTAGCCCACCGCTGCGTTTACTCTGACGGCGGAAGCGTCGGCGGGAGCGTTTACGGTGGACAGGTGGAGCTGGGGTGCGGCACAAGTAAGGGGGGGATCCCGGCCATGAGCGGGGGTACATATCCACGTCCACCACAATCCAATTTCCCAAGATCTTTGACATAAAATCGAAGATCCAGCAGTTTGGCGATTGTACACCAAAAGACAGTCAACATTTAAGGTGAAAAACGATAAAAACAGTAAAAACAGACACAGCACTGGCAGAGACAAACGGCAGGCCACACACACCGGCGCCATCTTGTCACGTTATGGTGAGTCAAGCATTCGATTTATTCATTTATTTTATTTTACAGTGGGCCCCCGTGTTAGATTAATCCAGTCCACGGTTGGGCTCGTAAGGCAAATTCACCGTATGGCGGAAATCCAAACCTATGTTGAATAGTTAAAGCATTTAGAACTCTCGATGTCCCGATATCACTTTTTTGCCTACCAAGTACGATTACGAGTACTGACATTTAAGTACTTGCCGATACCAAGTACTGATATGAGTACTTAATAATACCATAACAACGGCTTTAAAATTGCACTTTTTTTTAAAATTTTTATTTTCAAAAATCTTTCCAAAAGAAATATGGCACCGCTTCCACGATTTACTTTCACAACTTCAACATATTTCCAAATACAAATACTTTTACTTCTACTCCACAATCCCTGAGGCAAATATTGTACACATATAAAATAAACATACATCTCAAAAACTTAAACTTTTGTTGCGGAATGAATTACCACGGCTGCCTTAAGGTCACCCGAGCTATCCAACACAGCCAGCTGAGCTTTCAATACAAAAACGGAGCCAAGCAAGAGCACTCACCTGGCTTGTAAAAAGGTGGAAGCGAGAACTGGGGACGACTGGTATGTGCAGCGTTTGAGTCATTTTTTTTATCAGCTGTTGAACCATAGTTACTGTGCTAAGCTAACGATAGCGCAGCACTGACAGCAGTATTTAGCACGGTCTCGGCCACTTGATTGCGACATTGAAACTTTTATTTTTTATTTTTTGGCAGGCGAGTATTGCCGCAAAGCGAGGGACACACAGTGTAAAAAAAGAAGAATAAAGATGCTGTCGGAGAAAATATTGGCTCTGCCACATCCCGAAAGAGTGAATGTTCACAGCTATGCTCTCGTGTACGGATCCACTGTAAAGTGCACAGCAAGCTCACTCCCCTATGGCGTTATATTTGTGCCACAATTACGCACGCGCGGAAAAAAAAATGAGCGGAGAGAATCAAACTGAGCGAGCGAACAGATTTTGAGAGCAAGAAAAAAAACTATTGAGCGCGTAATGATAAGAGTTTGAGCGCGCGCCGATGGAGTTTGAACACAGAAAAAGAAATTGCTCGCTCAAAATTCCTTTTTGCTCGCTCGCAATAGCATTCTCGCGCTCAACATCTCGCTCTCGCTCGCGGTACTCCTCCCTCCCTCGCTCAACATCGTGTTTGCTCAACATCCTCGCACGATACTGTCGCGTGAAAAGTGAACACGGCAGTGTGTTGATGACGTAGTAGTATCGGGTGCAGTCGCGAGTACAAGTACGAGTACATAAAATACGTCAGTATCGGTATCGGGACAACCCTATTTAGAACCCCAGGTAAAACATCAAAATTGTACATACATATTAAAAATTGGTCCCAAAATAGTATAATAAGTGCTACGTATAAAGAATATACATGTATAAAATCAGAACACATCATAAATAAAAAATATAGAAAAGATTTATTTATCTTTGAGTGGCGCTTGATATGTTCCCAAGTAAAGGTAGCGTAGGCAAGGCTAGCTTCGTATTTCTTGATTATCTCGGTTTCTAGGTTATCCCATATTTGTTCTTGCAACATGTATATTAGAATTGGAGACATGGATATTTTCTGTTGGAACTGTTGGTGAAGCGCATGTGAGGAGACGACATGTCTCCAAGGGCAGAACAGCATGGACTCTCACTTGTAACCCCTGCAAAGCATGTGGGTTGGTCTTTGTGCTCCTGACAAAGAAGATCACAGCATGGAAGCGCACCTACACCCCACACTATCACATACTGTTTGTTTGCATTGTTGCCAAGTCCTCTCCCCCAAATCCTTGAGGTAGGGCAGCAATGGCTTTTGTATCTAGGACCATCCCAAATGAATAAATAGTGAGCAGAAAGGATCAGTAACCAGACCGGAAGGAGATCTAAGAAGATCAGGTTCCTGTCCGCTCTCCTTGCAAGAAACAAAACCTTGTTGTCCTCCTCCCGTTTATTTTTTCTTAAATGTTCTAGGTTGCTTGAACCTAACAATCTCTAGCTTCGTTTCCACAAGTATCATCTACTTACTTCTCTCTTTAACATCACTAGCAATCTTGGGACCCATGGCCAACCCATTCAAATTTGAATAAAGCAGTAAAACGCACTATAGATACGGTTATGTAACCACTCACGATAGAACAAAGCTTTACCATTCCGCCAGCATCTCCATGAGGAGACGCCGACCAATAGCAGACCAGCATTGTAGTGATGCATTGCATGGAGGCATTGACGGTAAAAGAATATAAGTGCAATTACCTAAAAACCTCTGCAGATGAAGACAACACAAACACAGCCAACCCCCCTAGAGTCATGACAGCTGTCAAAATACCTGAAAGGGGGTGACAAAAAATGTATTCCACATCGCAACATAAAATAAATGTAAGCCAGGGATGCTGTAATCTGGGTGTCTACTGTATTTTGTTCATATTCAATTAGTTGTAAAGAAATAAAATGCTGCTCTTATATTAAACTGCAATTTGCAATTTAGCGTACAATCCCGTTAAAGCTTGCCTGATCTTGGTGTCACGCTCTGTCTGTTTTTGCCTGTTGTGGGTTTATTTTGTGGAGTTTGAGTTATTTCATTTTTGGGCTCATGTTGTGTTTTTCCCTCGCGTCTGTCGTTAAGTTTAATTTGTGAGTTTGTTTTGTTTTTTATTTCTATTGTTATTTTGATCCGGCTGTGGCGAGGCGAAGGAACCCCACGTTGCTGTGCTAGTAGAGATCTTTACTCTTCGCATGCCATCACAAAACTGATACAACAAAGTCCAAAACAGCAAAGACAAAGCCAACAGGTTCAAAGCATCAAAGGATCATAACATCATGCCTACTGGGTGAGAGACATGGGCCTAGTGTCCGCCACACGGCGTTTTTTTTTTTTGTGTGTGTGTGTGTTTTGCCTTGCTTCTGCGAGTAATAAATCTTTTTGTTGAGCTCATCTCAATTACATTTTGGATCTACCTTCCCACACCCGTCACCCACATTGCACACCGACATGACCCTTGGTGGACTTCATAAAACTTTGTGGACAAATAATTTAAAATTATTAATTAGTCTAAGTTTTGACAGTATCACGTATAGTGATATGTTTTAATTGCTAATGCGGTTCATTGATGCTCTGGAAATTGCCTATGTAGCCCGGTAATGCGTACGTGTGCTTCTGAGGGATCGAATCACTGAAGGCCTAAGTGTGAAACGCACCGACCACCACTGATTATTTTGATGACTTAAAGTGTAACTCCGAGATGGATATCAGAAAGTTATTCGCCCTCAGCAGACAACATAAGTCTGCTTTATGATTTATGCTTTGTGATTAAAAGTAATGTTAATATTTTATGATTAATAGTGATGTTGTACTTGCTTTATTTTGGGTAATATTAAAAATGAGTAATATATTTGTAGTTTTTGTTTTGAAGTTATAGAAATGTACACTATGATTTTATCCCACTCACATGGGAATAGATTTTCCTTCATGCTGCCCGCAAGTTTAAACATGTTTGACACTCCTCCTCTGGATGGTGTACTGTAGTGGTTCGCAACAGGTCTACCATGAGAAGGAAAAAAAAAAATACCCTATCATCAAGTTGTGGGCCATAAACCTACTGTGTTTTCACTTTGGCATTTGTTAATATCTGTTGTTGGTTTTTGCTGTAAATGCAGTTTGAATCTATAGTTTGTTAGTCTACAGAGTCCCGGGGATCAAACAGTTTTCAGAGGTAAAATGAGTACTGTGGTTTAAAGCTTCACAAGGGTGACTTTTCATGTTACGCACCCTTTGAGTTCTACTTTTTGAGAATCAACATCACGTATGATTGAGTGGGTATTCATAGCAAGTGGAAAGAGTTTGGGTGCATACAGAAGAGAAAGGTTGGGAGCCACTGATACAGTACCAATGCTTAAAAACTGCAGTGACAAAAAAAGCGAAAAGACAGATTGTATAGTTTGAGTGTTTATTAAGATACAGTAATAATACAGATGTGTTGTATTTTTCATGCATGCATTGCATACAGTACACTAACTATGAGCTCAAGATGCTGACTGATGGTAGCTCTTTAGCTAAGAACATTTCATTACAAATGCAAACAGGCTTGTGTTTGATATCCTTACAAATTATCCATCATAAGGCTGCTGGGTGGTGCATTAGTAAATATTACTCCCACAAAGGCATGAGCCCCCCACAAAGGATGACGAAGAACTCTACAGCAACCCAGGTCTTCAATCTGAAAGCCCAGAAGATGGTACCTATCATCTGTCTCGAACAACGTGTTGTTTGTGTAAGGTCCAAAAAACTGGGGAGGAGAATAAAAAGTGAGTGAATCTAATGACATTTGAATATTGCATTTACTGTAAAAAAAAGGCTCATGTCAAGCTCGACATAGGCTATACGACATATACAGTATTGATTATTCATAATATTAAAAGTATTATTAAAGTGGTATGCCATCCAGCAAAAATGTCAAACCACTTCTACAAAACACATACAAATCTGTAACACAATAACATATATGCACCACTTCACCCCCCACCCCACCCCCCCCTCCCCCCAATTCCAAAAACACTGTGGTAGGTTGATTGAAGACTTTAATATCGTCTCTTTAATATTGTCTTTAGGGTTAGGGTTATGGTTAGGTGTCTGTCAGCCTGCCCAACACCATAGAACAAGACACGATGCAGCCCCCTTTTGACCTGTGTACTTTCCTATCAACATCCTCAAAGCAAATATTGCATCTGTAGTGCTCATTTTTAGCATGAAACCATACTGCTGCACACAAATGCTCACTTCTGCTCTTAGGCTCGGTCAGGATCGTGAGCTTCTTCCATTATGACGCCAGTAAAATTGATAGTGATATGAGTTCAAGCATCTGCTTCAGTAGTAATGTTTAAAACCCGACATAAGGCTTACTTTTATACTCATGCACTTAGATAAACTGTCTGTCAGCAGATTCCTTTCTTTGTTTTCGTCATCCATTCCGTACAGCTCTTGCTATTATGCCCAATAAGCAGATCATAGTTTCTCATACCTACTCTTGTTGACTATAGTTTTTTGTTTTAATAGTATAATTTTATCAAGTGACTTCTAACATTTCAATAAAAAAAAAAAGACATTTCTGCTAATATATCTGATTCATATTGGTATTGGACAGTAGGCAGCAATACTGGTATTCTACCAGAGGTGAAAAACATGTATACTGTAGAGACACAACATTTTAATTCATACATCATAGATCTCGGTCCTACAATTTCAAGTGTTTACTTCCTAGATCCGAGGAAGTAAACACTTACGTGCATGAATAAACCTCAAATTTTATAAGAGTAAAAATACCTTGTCATAAATACGCTTTTTCAAGCATGACTTGCGCTATTACAGCCAAGGATGAGCACGATTATGTGATCAGCAATCGGGACAGATCTATGCGGTATTTCGCTGATGGTGACAAAAGATAAATTTTCATTATATGCTAAAAAGAAGTGACCAAACAATCCAAAGCCATAAAAAATTCAAATAATTTAATATAGTGTTAGACTACATTATGTTTTGTTTTTTAGGGTAACATACGAGTGACCAAAAAAACAAACAAAAAACAATCGCTCGCCAGCTCATCTCTTATTGGAAATACTTTAGGCGTCATGACTATGCCACCCTAATAAAATGTTTTAATCCAAGGTGATCATGGCACTTGATGTGGCAGCAGGCATACGAGCAGCACTATGCCACTAAGAAACACTCCACACCAAGTATACAATTAATGGGGTTGACAACAGCACGCTGCAAGTTCAATCTATCTTGTATGTAAAGACAATAGTACAACAGTGACAATTGCATTCATCATAATAGGAGACATTGTACTGTAAGTTTAAGGTTTTAAACATCAAGATGCCTTACACATTGGCAGCACTCAATCATTGATATTCTTCTGATACAATAGGTGGCAAAGTTACAGATAAAATTCAAGCCCCTATCCCACATGATTAACTTAACCACATCTGTAAAAAGGCAGAACCAGAGTGGCAGTGTCACCTCCTTACCCCCTTCTTGAAGAATATGAAACTTGATATAGTTAGGAATGCTGTCTACATTATGGCAATATCTGACGTCCATATAAAAAAACGGGTAAAAAACGGTCAATGGCGAGCTACAGCACCTACTGCGTCACAGTGATTACATGAGTTACATTCATTATACTTATTAATTAGCTTCAACTTTTCAGGAGGTGCCATTGATACTGGCACTGTTATTTATACACACTGCCAAGGAATTTTCTGTGGCGTCGCTTTATGTTTATGCAGGATCTTACCGCCAGGCCTGAAGAAGGATCAATGAAGTCTGCCCAGAATCCTTCTTTTTGCAGAATCAAGCAGATCTCCTTCGCTCCTTCGACAAACTACAAAAGGTCAAAGTTTAGTTAAGTGTATTTTTCCAATGTACCTGCGGTTCATATGAATATTTTTTTTCTCACAGTTGAATTATCCAGTGTAAGTCAATTGTGTGAGTGTGCGTGCACACTTCGACCTCTGGAGCAAGGGTGGGGCATTACACATTACAACAAAATGCATCTTTATTTGTGCTTTCTCAACAGCTCCAGCTGTAACAAGGTGTAACCCTGGTAAAGATATACCTCACAAAATAAAAGCCGACTCACAAAAAAGTTAAGAAAATATATTTATTGTAAATACAAAACTGAACAATATGACTCAAAGTCAAAAGATTTAAACCATTCAAATTCATTTTGCCATTATTATTTTTTTATTTGTATTCATTTAAAAATGATTAAAGCCAACCATCTGAACTTTTATTTTGAAAGGCACGTAATGATGTAACGCCATAACGCTTGTGACCACAAATGTGCACTTTATTCCAGTTAAGTGATGCTCTGATCAGAGTTTTTCAGGGATCACAATAAAGCGCAACAGAAAATATCTTGGTGTCATAATTGAAAAAGACCAAAAAGAAAGAAGAACTGATCATTTCAGTCCCATTATAAGTTAAGTCCACAAAGATTAAATTTTTCAAAGATTCAAGATTCAAAGCTTCAAAGAGATTTATCCACAAATGGTAGGATTTTGGTTGCAAAGGCTGGAGATATACAGCTAAGGCTCTTAATGTACGAAATGACTTGTGTGTCAAGATAGACAAAATTTTGTTTAATTTTATCTGGAAGAACAAGGTGCATTATATAAAGAAGAATGTCATGATAAATACCTTATCTTCCGGTGGCCTAAATGCTCTAGACTTTTCTTCTCTAAATGCAACTTTTGAAATCAAATGGGTCAAGCTGTTTTTTAAGAACCCCAACTCAATATGGAGGAACTTCATCACCACATATATTTTCAAGCCAGTATGAGGCTTAGCATTTTTGTTGAGATGTAACTATAATATTTCAAAATTACCAATCAATTGAGCAAATTTTCAGTCAACTTCTTTTGTATTGGTCAATGATATAGAAACACAACTTTTCCCCACATAAATATTATATGTGGAATAATCAAGATATTCAATACAAATCTAAAACTCTTTATGTTGAGAGATGGGTTGATAACAATATATTGTTAGTCAGTTATTGAATGGTCAATTGTTTACTTATGAAGAATTTTGTTCAACATATGGAATTCCAGTTACACCTTGTGAATATTCTATTGTATATGATGCAATACCAGAAGGTTCTAAAAGGTTACTCATTTCTGCTTCGAAGAGGCGAAATTGTAACATTCCACACTTTGATCCAAATCACTTGTTTATTAGTAATACATGTTCACTTCTAAGTGATAAAGCAACAAATTGTTGTATAAGGGAAATTGTTCAAACTGGAATTATTTATATGAAGACATAGATTGGAAGGAAGTTAGGCTTAGCCTAGGAAATATCTAATTAGAAACAAAGTGAGAGAAGTTTCTTCCAAAATACTTCACAGATGTTATCCTGTGAAAATTAAGATGCAGAAATATAATAATAAAATTGACATATTGTGTTAATTTTGTTCTGCTGAAGATGAAACATTATCCTATTTGTTCTGGAATTGTACTTACACTCATACTTTCTGGATTGATCAAAATAATGTTATCATTTCTAAAATTGAACCCTCAATAAAGATCCAATTTAGATATGTTCTTTTTGGACTATCGAATTCTGATAAACTGGTCTTAGATAAAGTATATGTTATCAACCTTCTCTTAATCTTGGCAAAATTTTATGTTCACTGTGTAAAGGTTGCTAAGCAAAGACCAAATTTTGATGTATTTAAAGTATTACTGTTGATGTACCAGAATAATATACATTTTTCTTTGAACCCCAAAGCTATTCAGACTAGAGGATTGTGCAGAGACTGTGGCCTGCTCTAAAGAGGTGACCTTGAGCTTTTTTCCTTTATGCAATTTTATGTTTTTTTTTTTTCCTTTATTGTATTTATTTTTATGGCTTGGTTGTTTGACTACCCTTCATTACTTTTTTGTTACCTCATGTTCGTGTATACTCTAGTGTTGTATTGCTGGTAGACTTTACATCCATGTTTTGTAACGTTTATGTATATTGTTGCTGTGAAATAAAGTTAATTAAAAAAATGCACACTTTACTTCTTTTATTAGTTCTCGTTAATGAAACACGAAGGTGTGCAGTTAGCTTCTGTTAATCAAAGAAGAGTACACTTGGAGGAAATTATTCGTAGAAGTTTGTGTGCCACTAAGAAAAAAATGGTGTGTGTTACAATCTGTCTTCACCATGTTATTAAGTTTGGTTCAAAAACCTCTGAACTATTTTCGGAGTTGGACTTTTTGAGTGACATTTAATATCACGAGCTACAATGAGCTCCGTGAACTGTGCTTCGCGCAAGACCAAAGAACACTTGGACGATATATTTTTCTTTGAATCTTGGTAGGATCTATCCGTTTTTTCTTCTGCATCGCAGTGGATTTTTTTAATTCAATGATTGACTATTCAGGACTGGAATGAGAGACATTGAATGTTCTAAGATAAACAGTTTTGTTGAATTGTTGAGACTTGTATATTGTGTCACTTTTATTCTCCCATCTGTAGGCAATATTGCTGTAAAGTAATATTGATTTGTTTCCATTACAAAAAACGGGACTGGTTGTAATTTAAAGGTGTACTCAACTGAACTGACAATTTATTCAAAACCAAAGTGGAGTATTTAAATAGATTATAAGGCATAAAATCAACATTTAATAAAATAACACGGGTTGAGAAAAAAATCAATTTAAAGTAAATAATAGATGTTTAAAAGAAAACAAGATACATAACCAAACTTAATGAAAGAGGAAGATATTTTTTCATAACCTTATGTTGAACTCTATTTTAAGTGTGTTACCGTATGAAATTTCTGTGTCCATTTTGTTCATTTTGGCAATTCCAACTAGTTGATATTTTCATTACTTCTGACAGTCGAACATAGCACTAGTCATAATATCTTATTTGCAGTAATAACTCCAGAAGCGTTCCAGAAACGCTTTACAGAACACTTTAAAAAGAACAATAATACAAAAGAACACTCAACATAAAACATTGAGAGCCCAATTATAAATCTCAACTCAACTTGATATATGGAGTACAGTAATCCCTCGTTTATTGCAGGGGTTACGTTAAAAAAAACATGCACAAAGTGAAATCAGTGAAGTAGCCAACTTTATTTTATTTTTTTATTATTTTACAATGCAATACTAAACTACAGAATAAAACCAAAAATCAAAATTGTTTTAAAGCCCTAAATTTGTTTAAGATAATCATTTTAATGTAGTAGTACAAAGTTGGAAACATTGTCACTCGCGTATTTCACAGTCCCAGCTATGCGTCCACGTCCTAAACCCACACGTTGTTATGAGAATAAATAGAATCAAAATAATAATAAAACAAAAAAGTCTTCCGTGCTGTCAAAAAACTTACCGGTTAGACAGTTGATCGGATTAGAGCACGCCCACTTGATAATCCAGTCACATAAAATAGGTGTCTGACATATGCGGGTAAATCAGCCTTTAAAGTGAAGCATTTTAGTCCATTTACCAAGCATTTGTATGACAAACTGATTTTTATAATGAAAACGGTCCACGGACTCATCATTTTCCCCATAGTTGTTAAAAGACCATTTCTTTTTGACAGGAGGAGGGTTTGTGTGTAAAATCATAATTTTATTTTCAAAATGCAAACAATATGAGACACATTAATGACCTAAAATTTCTAAAATTGATAGATTCATTACCAAATTGAATTGTGGTTGCAAGGGGTGCCAGCCCTTGCCACCCTGTAAACCTACCATATGTATGATTATTTTCTGTTGGGTCATTAAAGGTGCAATAATTAAGAATTGAATGTTTTCGTCCCTTTCTGTAAATTCAGGGACCATTGTGTGTGTTTATTCATCTTTCGAAAGGATACCAACAACTTTGAGAGTGTATGTTTAAGGTATAGCTTACCTTGTCAAGCATGTGATCTCGCTCTTCTTCCACAGCAGATGACCATGCTGTCATATCAGCCTTTGTCTTTTGGGTCACTGTGACTACTGTCACATGAGAGCATGGAGCTTCAGGAAACAGGTATTGAAGATCTGGCGATCGCGAAAATTTCAAAGAACTCACCAACAAAGAATCATTTGAGGGGGCTCATAAAAGAAATTATGATCTTTATATGTAGGGCTCTGGGACAAGAAGTCAAGAGATTGTTTCTTTTAAATTTCCCTCACATCGAAGAAACATAAAAAAATTGAGTATAACTTACTGAAAAGTAATTTATGTTTATAATGTTGTGTCTGTAAATTACCTGGTTTTAGCTTTTCAGGGCATGACTGTATGACACACTCCACGGATGAGTTGTCAAAATCCAGGTCTGTTTTCTGGCTATTATGATTGGTGGATGGTTCATCCTGCATATACATTAACACAGGCACACACATAAGCACTAATGTTTAGTGTTTGTTTCAGTGCAGTTTTGCTATGATTCACATGGATTCGGTGACACATTTTCCAGTATTACAACAATACAATTTTCTTAAATATTCAACCTGTTCATTTAGTTTTGAATAAACCAATGAATATTGTCACAAAACAATATTGTAACATTAAAATTATAGTAGGACACAACCAGATGGCACACTGGCACATTGAAAATGTATATTCTTGAAAAAAACAAACAAAAGAAAACTCTATATTGTGGATTTTTTTTTCACAAACGTCAGTGTTCATAGATCCATTAGTTTTCATACGTTTACACTCTCACCTGTGGTTTCAAAGTTTCTTCTTTTTGTATTTTTTTCTTGCGCAATGTGGGGTTTGAATAACAGGATGCTGCTGATTATTGCACACTGGAGGCTTGTGGCACCCTTCAAAAATCTCTTACCACATTTTCCAACATGTTAGCTGCTTTTATTTAATAAAAAAAAAAAAAAAAAAGATCTACCTACTTTATTCATGTATTCAAATTACACTTCAAAGTTAATATATTGTATTATAGAATCTCTAAACTGAGAATCAAGTGGTCTCCAAGTATTTCTATTCAAGAGTTTATATATACAATGGACCCCCGGTTTACAGCATCCCTGCCTTATGTTTTTTTTTTTAACCTTGCGATGTGGACCGCAATGTTTTTTTTTGTCTCCTCTTTACGCCATTTTTTTCACCTTACGACATAAAAAAAAGCTTCTCTTCTCAAACATGTCGGTCAGTCTACGTGCGTGCCTACACTACACGTGTCACTGCTTATGATGATTAGTATGGAAATTAAGGTGGAGATAATCAAGAAATACGGAGAAGGCTAAGCTAGCCAAGGCTACCCTCACTAGGGAATATGGCCATAACAAGCTGTCTTGTCACTATGAAGGTAAATCATTTCCTTTCCTGTATATATTTTTTTATTTATTATGGTATTTACTTTTATACATGTATATTATATATAACTAGCACTTACCGAGCTACACCATGTTGGTTGGCCCATCTGCATTAGGTGTAGCGTACAGCAAAGCGAGACCCAAGGACGTTTAGCAGAAAAATCAAATGTACTTGCTTAATTTTGATACAAATTTTTAATACGTATATACAATTTCAATGTTTTTACCTGGGGTTTTACACGCATTGGCTAATTAACATAGACTTGGATTGCGGAACGTCACTACAGTGCTGGTCTGCTATTGGTCGGTGTCACGATCAAAATGGCTGCATGCCAAAGACTGGATCTCGTCTGAGTGCTTAAAATAATGTATTTGTTGTTTTAGCATTTTACTGCTTAATTCAAACTTGAATGGGTTAACCATGGGTCCCAAGAGTGCTAGTGATGTTAAAGAGAGAAGTAATAAGATGATATATATGAAAACGAATCTAGAGATAATCAAGACATATAAAGAAGGCTAAGCTAGCCTAAGCTATCCTAGCCTAGCCTAGCCTAGGCTACCCTCGCCATAAGTCGCTCAAATGGTAAATAAATCCTTTATATATTTTTTATTCATGATGTTATTTAATTGTATGCATGTATTTTGTATAAACGTAGCACCAACTATACTATTTTGATACCACTTTTTAATATGTACAGTATATACAATTTGGATGTTTTTACCTGGGGTTTTAAGTGCATTAGCTCTTTGACATTGGTTTGGATTGCCCACCATACGATGAATTCGCCTTACGAGCCCAACCGCGGAACGGATTAATCTCGTAAACCAGGGGCCCACGATATTTATTTTTAAGCAATTTTTATTTTTAATCAATTAATTGTCAAAATGTCATTTTCGGTAATTTCAAAACGAATTCATTCCAATTTTCGGATTTTCCAATTTTCAAATCGGATTTTTCAAAATGGGTCTCAATTGACAGCTAGCACCGTATATATTAAGAATCAGGCGATAAACTCAAAGCCATTTCACACTGGTAAATAATATATTAGGGTGAGAAAATAGGTTTTTGTCATTGCCCTCTCAATCAATCAATCAATCAAATTTTATTTATATAGCCCTAAATCACCGAAGTCTCAAAGGGCTTCACAGAATGAAAAGAGGTCATACAGAGACATCTTTTCAATGTAAGGTACACAACAGCATCCCCTGTCAAAGCTCCCAGAAGGGGAAGGAAAAACTCAAAAACCCCAATTTGGGGAAAATCAGAAACCTCCAGAAGGGACCACAGGTGGGAGGAGCCCCCTTCCAGGCCCACAGGTTGAAGTGGATGCTGCATGTACCGAACACAGAAACAATACTACCCTCTGGTGGTAGTACATAATTTGACTTGCAATCAAAAAAAGTGCTTGACTTTTTAAATATTAATATCGCCGTGGATCAGCTTAGTTAATCATGGCAGCCAATATCGTGATTGCGATTAATACTCGATTGATTGTGCAGCTCTAAAATATATATATATATATATATATATATATATATATATATATATATATATATATATATATATATATATATATACTCTTCTTCAGCCATTGTGGGTTCAAAAAAGAAGCAAGTACATTTTTCTGCTAAATGTCCGTGGGTCAAGCTTTACTGTACGCTACGCCTTTAATACAGATGGGCCAAGCAACATGGTGTAGCTCGGTCGAGCAATATGTTTTTTTTAAATAACTTTATTTAACAACTTAAATTTTCCAACATTAAACATGGTTGATCAACATAGCACCGCCTCTGCAGTGAGTATCAAGTCACATTCAATGTGAGGCTTCTAGATGTCGCCTTATGACTCGATTGGCTATCGCAGCTATCTATTAACTATATGGACCTGTTCACATATGCCTTTGCACACTGCACAGAAGCCCGCAACTGTCAATTGCAAATGCCTTCAAATAGGTCGGATTGCAACCAGATTCCATAGAGCCTGGTGACACAAAACAGCTGAATTCTAATTGGCTATACAGTGGGCCCCCGGTTTACGAACCCCCTGTCTTACGTATATTTTATCTTATGAGGTGGACCGCGACATTTTTTTTGTCCCCCTTTTATGCAAAAACCTTTGGTCTTACGAACCATCCAACATGCCGGTCAGTGTGTCCGCACAATTTTTTTGCTTTGCTGCATCAACAAAAACAGCTTTTCTTGCATGTCACGGAAATGCAGATATGCTATTGGTCAATTCAAGCAATCACGGAGATGGCGATATGCTATTGGCCGGCGTCACATCGATCACAGAAATGCCGATATGCTATTGGCCGAACTCCCTCATCTTGCTTGATGGCACGAGCTGGTCCGTGTGTTATGAAGACTTTGCAAACTTTTATCTGTTAGACATGGCTTCTAAAATTGCAAGTGGTGGTAAAGGAAGAAGAGGATGATGACAATAGAAACGAAGTGAGATAATAAAAAAATACAAAGGAGGCGCATGCATAGTGCATAGTGCAACATGTTCTAGTTTAAAAAAAGTTCTCGTTTAAAAAAGTTTTCGTTTAAACAAAAAGTCATTGTTTAAAAAAAGTTCTCGTTTGAAAAAAGTTCTCTTTTAAGAAAAAAAAAAAATTCTGCGGGTTGGTCTCTGCTCCCCTCCGCCTCCACCAGCTCAAGTCACGTTGCCCCAAAGGTAAATGTCATTTTTCCTTTGTATATTTATGTTCTTTAATTTAACTGTACAGTAGATTATGTTACTAATTTTTAATATGTGTATAAAGTTGTGATGTTTTTACCTAAGGTTTTTGCACGTGTTGCACGCATTAACTAATTAACATAGGTTTGGATTGCCCGTCATACGGTGAATTCGAATTACGAGCCAAGCCGCTGAACGGATTAAGGTCGTAACACGGGGGCCCACTGTAAAATGACACGAAAAGAACAGAATATGGACAAAAATTTTATATACATACTTATATATATACTTCTGAGCGGGAGTGGGGTATAACATCTGCCCTCATTGGTCAATTGTCGTGTTAGGAGCCAATCACGTGTTGTAGGAATGCCCACATCTTTTAGGATATTTTAATACTTTTTGTTAGATGTGTGTAAATCAGTGGCCCAAATCGGGTAGAAACTGATACCCAGGGACGGATGGACACACGCGTGTGTGTGTGTGCGTGCATGCGCACACACACACACACACACACACACACACACACACACACACACACACACACACACACACATACACAATATACTGTACTGTACTATACTTACAAAAAGTTCTTTCATAAGCAGTCCAGGCTTATATATCTCAGTGCTCAAGAGGGTATAACGTGGGTCAGGGACCATCTTTTTTGTCAGTCTCATCTTTTTTTCTGATCCCAGTAAATGACATTCCAACCGTGGATTACCAGGCATAAAGGACATCTGGTCTTTGACATCAAAAGGTCCCATGGTCTCATCATGCCGCAATGTAAGTGGTTCTGAAAGAGAAAGCAACACAACTACTAAAGAAAACACGGTCCCCTCCAAACCACAGTTCTTAATTATCTTGTCTTGACATTTGGGATGTTTGGATACTTGTCAATAAAGCAGCTACAGTAGCATTTTGAATATGCCACAATTTAAAATGTGAAAAGGAGAAAGATAAAAAAAAACTTGTCATACCATTTATGGAAGAGGCTACAGTTTTATGGTGATTACCAGAGCCACAGGACCCAGTAGTCGAAAAGCCCATGGTGCAGGCAATATGCTGGACCAGAGCATTGAGCCCAGGGAGATAAACTGCCAGCCTGGATCTACTGCACAATATCTGAATAATAACAGATACTTTGTTATTTGCATACGAACCTAATGAAAACACAAAGCCCTAATTAAGAAAATTGATCATAACAGATATGTCAGATCCACAGGTTGAGCATAAGGTTCCATGTAAATAAAGATTAAATAAATTGGGCAGCTATTTAACTACAACAATGGAGTCGAAATTTTACGATCAAGATGTAAGGTTCAGACTTATAGTTTTCACTGAAATAGGTTTCATTTGGCAAGTTACAAGTTGAAAATAATACCATACATCTCTAAAATGATCTTGTTACTTCTGGCTAATCTTAACCTAAGAAAAATCATGAACAAAATCAAAATCAATACTTTAATAGCATCTTTTTTTGTCTCCCTTTGTTTGATAGTTTATTTTAGTGAACATAAGACATTCTACATAGTTCATAAACAATCATAAATACATAAATAAAATCACATATACTGTGTACTGTATATAAAATTGACACCACAAATTTACCCAAAATTTTATACATTCTCTTATTAAATTTAGACACATGTATATTTTTAATAATGTATTATTTTAACTCTTTTTGAAGACAGCCATTGATTCACATCTTTTCAGTTATATTTGATAGTTGTTCTAAATTTGATGCCTCCAACAGATACACACATTTGCTTGCTGGTGGCTAGCAAAAAAAAAATGATGGAGTGGATTCTGAGGTTGAGTATATGCAACAGAAGCGTGCGTGTTCGAAAGTCACCACCGGCTCCAACATATATAGGGCATACGCCGAATTTTAAAAGATTCTACGTCACTTGAACAAGTATATAATGGTGAATTCACTGAACCCAAGTCGGATACGTCAGAATACTCTATCTCGATATGAATCCACTGTACCAGCAGAGATTCATCCAAAGAATCTTCTATAAAACCGTAGAGGGAAGCGCTAACGTCTCGCGAAGTGCTTCTGTATATAGAAACACAAAGACAAACGTATTTCTCTCAAGCGCATACGCGATGCAGGCAAAAAGCTGGGTATGCAAATTTCACAATGTACACTTGCA